>NW_026975283.1:600000-864228 GCF_030014295.1 Loxodonta africana | reverse complement strand
CTTTGAGGATGTTTATGTACAGTATAATATCATCCTCAAATAGGTGTAGTTTTATTTCTTCCTTGCCTATTTGAATGTCCTTTATTTCTTTTTCTTATTGCTGTACGTCGGTCTTCTAGCACAATGTTTAATAGCAGTAGTGATAAAGGGCATCCTTGTTTTGTTCCTGTTCTCAGGGGGAATGTTTTCAGCCACTCTCTGCTGAAAATGATGATGGCTGTTGGTTTTGTTTAGATGCCCTTTATTATGTTGAGAAATTTCCTTTTTATACCTATTTTATTGAGAGTTTTTATCAGGTATGGGTGTAATACTTTATCAAATGACTTTTCCGAGTCTACTGAGATGACCATATGATTCTTTTGTTTTATGTATATGGTGGATTACATTGACTGTTTCTCTAATGTTGAATCATTGTTGCATACCTGGTATGAATTCCACTTGGTCATGGTGTTTTTTTTTTTTTTTAATATGATGCTGAATTCTATTGGCTAAAATTTTGTGGAGAGTTTTTGCATCTATATTCATGAGAGATATTGGTCTGTAATTTTCCTTTTTGGGGGGTGTCTTTGCCTGATTTTGGTATCAGGGTTATGCTGTCTTCATAGAATCAGTTAGGAAGTATCCCTTCCTTTTGTATGTCTGCAATAGTTTTAGTAGTACTACTGTGAATTCTTCTTTGAATATTTGGTAGAATTCTCCAGTGAAGCCATCTGAGCCGAGGCTGTTTTTATTGGAATTTTTTTTTATTATCTTTTCAATCTCTTCTCGTTATGGATCTGTCCAGATTTTAGACCTCAGTTTATGTTAGTTTAGGAAGATAGTGTGTTTCTAGAAATTTGTCCATTTCCTCTAGGTTTTCAAACTTGTTGGAGTATAGATTTCATAGTACTCTGTTATGTACCTTTTTATTTCAGTTAAGTCTGTTGTAATGTCCCCCGTTTCATTTCTTATTTGGGTTATTTTTGTCTTCACCTGTTTTTCTTTTGTCAGTTTGACCAATGGTTTGTTGAATTTGTTGATCTTTTGATAGAACCAACTCTTGGTTTTGTTGCTCCTTTCTATTTTGTATTTCATTCACTTCTCTCTGATTTTTATGATTTCCTTTCTTTTCATGGCTCTGGTCTTCTTCTGTTCTTCTCTTTCCGTCTGTCCAAGTTGTATAGCTAGTGTTTTGATTTTGACCCTTTCTTCATTTTTGATGTGCGCATCTATCACTATTGACCCCTGGGCACTGCCTTTGCTGTGTCCCAAAAGTTTTAGTATGGGTTTCCATTCTCATTTGAGACTTTGAATTTTTAAAAATTCTCTCTTTGATATCTTGTATTACCCACTGGTTTTTAAGCAGGTTGTTATTTAGTTCCATATATTTGATTTTTTTCCTTGCTCTTCTTTTTATTAATTTCTACTTTTGTTGCTTTGTTATCAGAGAAGTTCCTTTGTATTATCTCAGTGTTTTGGGTTTTGTTTAAGGTTGCTTTGTGCCCTAAGATGAGGTCTATTCAGGAGAACGTTCCATGTGCATTGGAAAATAACATGTACTTTGCTGCTGTTGGGTGGATTGTTCCGTATATGTCTATGAGGTCAAGTTGATTGATTGTGGCCTTTAAATCTTCTGTATCTTTGTTGAGTTTCTTCCTAGATGTTTTGTCCTTTACCAAAACTGGTACGTTAAAGACTCCTACTATTATTGTGAAGCTGTCAATTTCTTTACAGTGTTGTTAGAGTTTGTTTTATGTTTTTGGACCCATGTCATTGCTTGTGTAGATATTTATTATTGTTATGTCCTCATGGTGGATTGTCTCTTTAATCATTATATAATGTCCTTCCTTATCCTTTATGATTTTTGTTTTAAAGTCTATGTTATCTGAGATTAGTGTTGCCTCTCCTGTTCCTTTTTCGTTTGTCATTTGGCTACTATACTATTTTCCATCCTTTCATTTTTAATATATTTATGTCTTCATTTCTAAGGTGTGCCTCTTGTAGACAGCATATTGATGAATTCTGTTTTTTAACCCATTCTGTCACTCTGTGTATCTTTACAAGTACATTTAAGTCATTTACATTCAGTATGATTATTGATAGGTATGAGTTTATTGCTGTCATTTTGTAGTGTTTTGTGTGTGTGTGTGTGTGGTGCAGATGTTTTCTTCATACCTCTTTCTCTCCTTTACTGAATTCCTTTTGTTTGTGTATTTTTCATGTCTTTCACTTTCGTAGATTTTATGTTTATTGAGTGTCTATGTTATCTAGTGCTGCTATAACAGAAATACCACAAATGGATGGCTTTAACAAACGGAAGTTTATTTTGTCACAGCCTAGTAGGCTAAAAGTCCAAATTCAGGGCATCAGCTCCAGAGGACAGCTTTCTGTCTTTCTGTTGGCTCTGGAGGGAAGTTCTTGTCATCAGTCTTCCCTGGTCATGGAGCTTCTCAGCACAAGGACCCTGGCTCCAAAGGACACTCTCTGCTCCTGGTGTTGCTTTCACTGTGGTATGAGGTCGCCATCTCTCTCTCTCTCATATCTCAAAAAAGATTGGCTTAAGACACGAATCTTCCTATAGATTGAGTCCTGCCTCATTAACATAACTGCTACTAATACCATTTCATTAAATGATACTAATCTCATCTCATTAACAACACATACGCAAATCACATCAGATGACAAAATAGTGGACAATCACACAATACTGGGAATCATGACATAGCCAAGTTGACATATTTTGGGAGGACACAATACAATCCATGACACTGAGACTTTATCTTTTTCTTCTTTATTTTAATGAGGTTTATTAACTTTCTTTGTGGTTATCTTAAAATTTACACCATCTTCCTAAGTTTAAACCAGTCTTTTATTACATGATATCACCTTGACTTCCTTTCCATTTGAAAATCCTGTACCTACACTGTTTATTCTCACTTTTATTGTTCTGATATTGTTATCATTTGCAGATTGACTTCCCTTGTTCCCTGTTGTCCTTTAGTGCTCATCAGCTAGGTTGGCACCTGGCTGATACTCTCCTGTGTCCTAGATTCAGGTTGTTGTCTGATGTCATTGGTTCTCTAACTGAAGGACTCCTTTTCATAATTCTTGTAAGTTTGGTTTGGTTTTGACATATTCCCTTAATTTCTGTTTATCTGGAAATTTCCTAATTTCTGTTTATCTGGAAATTTCCTAATTTCACCATCCTATTTGAGTGAGAATTTTGCAGGATGTATTATTCTTAGTTGACAATTTTTCTTTCAAGTTTTTATATGTCATCGCATTGCCTTCTTGCCTGCATGGTTTCTGCCTAGTAATCAGAGATTAGTCTTATAGTGTCCCCTTTGCATGTGACTTTTCATTTTTCTCAACTACTCTCAGGATTCTTTTTTTGTTTTTTGTTTTGGCAAGTATAATTATGATATGTTTTGGTGACTATCTTTTGAAGTCTGTTCAATATGTGTGCTTTTTTTGAGCTTCTTGGATGGTCAGTTTTTCATTTTTCATTATATTAGGGAAGCTTTCTGTCAGCAAGTCTTCAGAGATTCTCTCCGTGTTTTCCATTTTCTCCCCCTGTTCTGAAATTCCTGTCACTCACAAATTCCTGCTTCTGATTGTATCCCACATGGTTCTCAGGTCTTCTTTATTCTTTTTTCAGATTTTTCCTCAAAAAAAGTGGTACCCAAGGATTTGTCTTCAGTTTCACTGATCTTGTGTTCCCTTGTTTCAAATTTGCTCTTAAAACCTTCTATTGCACTGCCCATTTCTAAAATTATTTTGTCTTCTGCATTTCTAATTGATGTTTTTCTGTGATTTCTAATTGTTTATTTATTTTGACATTTTGCTCTTGTATTATTTCCCCAAATTCTCCCTTTGCTTTGTGTTTTCCCTGATTTCTGTCTGTATTTTCCATGATTTTGTCTGTTTTTCCTTAGTTTTGTCTGCCTTTTCCTTCATCTCTTTTTTAATCTCTTGTAGAGTCCTAAATATTAGACTTTTGAATTCTCTATGAGGTAATTCCAGTGCCTTTACTTCTACCAGAGTTTATGTGGTGTTTTATTTTGGTTGCTTTTTGGACCCATCCTGTCCTATTGTTTTTAATATGTTTTGATATTGTCTATTGTTTCCAGGACATTCCGGAATTATTTTCTTCATTTATTGATTGTAGATTTGTTTGTTTCATCCTGTTTTTTGTTTTATCCGGTTATTCTCAGCAGGCAGGCTGGGTGTCTTTTGTTGTTTGTCTGTGGGCATACTTCTCACCACCTTGCCCAGGCGGGCAAGGCTGGTTGCTCAGCTATGATGCAGCTGGGAAGGTCCAGTAGGGAGGGGAGAGAGGGATGGATCATTTGCAATATGAACTTGGGCTGACAGGGAAGTGCTGATGTGGTTCAGAGGTCCAGGGGTTTGCACTGATGCCTCTCATGGGTCCGACACTTTGTGTGTGGTGTAGATAGGCAGGAGGCAAGGGAGAGAATGCAATGTGTGGAACTAAGCAGGTGACAGAAAGAAGAGAAATAAGAGACAGAGAAACAATCAAAACAAAGCAAAAAATGGAGAGACAAAAGAAAAAGAAGTAAATACAATGGCAGTGTGGTGGAATTCAGCAGGTGGGGCAGGGCATACCCAGGGAGGCCATGTGCTGGTGAGTTTCTAGTTGAGGGAGCCTAGCTCAGCCTGTTGAGAAGGTGCATGGGCAGTGCATGGGGCTAGTTGGACTGGAGAAAGGAAAGGAAAGAAGGGAAAGAGAAAGAGGAAACAAAACAACAACAAAAATAAATATGGTGCTGAAGGAGTCTACTGTTGGGGCAGAGTGGCAGCAGGGTGTTGGCAAGCTGATGTCTTTCTCACCGGCTGGTGAGGCATGGCCTGTCAGGAAAGAGTGAACGCAGTGCAGGGCCTAGGTGGAAGGAAGAAGGAAAGGACAAGAAGAAAGAAAAAGAAAAAATATGGTGCTGAGGGACCCAGCCTGTGGGAGTAGTGCAGACCCAGAGAAGCCGTGTGCCAAAGGCTCTCTAACCAAGTGGTGCATCAAGCCTGTCAATAAGGAGGGGGTAGCTCACAGGACTAGGTGGGCAGGAGAAAGAAAAAGGAATGAAGAGAGACAAAAGAAACAACTACAAAAAGGGGAAAAAAGCAGAAACAAATAAAAATTGTGCTGAGGAAGCCAGTTTGTGATGGTGATGCAGAACTGGGGAGGTGGCATGCCAGTGTCTCTCTAACCTAGTGGTGCATCACAACTCTTTGAGAGAGGGTGGGGGTGGCACACAAGGCTAGGTGTGTGGGAGAAAGGAAGAGGAGGTGGGGGTGAGAGAGAAGAAACAGGAAAAAAGGGAAAGAACAAAGAAAACAAACTAAAGCAATATTGTGATTAGGGACCTGGCTGGTGGACATAATGTAGGCCCAGGGAGGCTGTGTGCTGGTGGCTCCCTAGCCGAGTTATGCAGTAAGACCGTTCAAGAAGGAGCAGGGACACTATACAAGAATAGATGGGTGGGAAACAGGAAAGGAGAAAGATAGAGAGTAGAAAAAAAAAAATATGGTGCTGAGCCAGCCAGTGGCAGCAGCATGGATCCAGGGCACTCTAGCCCAGAGGTGCAACCCTACCTGTTAAGATGGGATGAGGGCAGCACATGGGTCTAGGTGGGTGGAAAATAGGGAAAGAAGGATGAGATAGAGAAAAATCTGGAAAAAAAATGGGCTGAGAGACCCAGCCAGTGTGGGCAACACAGAACAGGGGAGGCCATGTTGGCAGCTCTCTAGCTGAACAGTGTTATACAGCCCGTCAAGAAGGGACGGGAATGGCACATGGGGCTAGCTGGGTGGGAGAAAGCAAAGAAAGGTAGGGAGAGAGAGAGAAGCAGGAAAAAAAATGGTGCTAAGAGACCTGGCTAGTGGGGGTGGCACAAAACTGAGGAAGATATGCCAGTGGCTCTCCGGCCCAGCAGTTTGGCATAGCTTGTCAATAAAGGATGGGGACAGCAAAGGGGCTGGCAGGGTGGAAGAAAGAAAAAGAAGGAAAGGAGACAGAGAGAAGAAACAAAGGCAATAATAATAATAATAAAAATAATCGGCACTGAAGGAGCCAGCTGGTGGGGTCGAGGAGGACCTGGGCAGCAGTGAACTGGTGTCTCTCCATCCGCGTGACTGTAGCCCATTGGAAAATGGAGGAGGTCGCATAGAAGGAAGAAGGGTGAGGGGTGGGAAAGCCTGTATCCCTGCTTGCTGAGTGCTATAACTCCTGTTGGAAGCCCTATGAAGTTGCCTTCCTGTACTCCCCGTCTGCATTCCTTGGTGGTTATAGTCCAAGATGGGGAATCTGTGCCAAGTTAGCTGGCAGGGAACCTCCACTCCACAGTTCTCCTCATTCTCTGTTCTCTGTAAGTTTCTTACCCCCATTCAGTGCTTGATCAAATTCTTTCCCTTCATTTGATGCTTAGGGTTCCAAGATTGACATTTGTGCCTGTTTTACTTAGTTTTGGGGGTCTTTGCTGCAGAGGGACAGCATGGTGCTTCTGTCCATAGCACCATGTTGGCTTCCCTATCAGCAACTGTAGCTCTTAACAACTGTGCCACCAGGGCTCCAAGAATTTTTCAAAACAAAACAATAAAACAAACAATGACAATAAAAGCAAACAACTGGGCACTTTATAGCAAAACTACATGAAATTTCTAAGTGAGAAGATAGTTAATCATGAAACAACTTTTATACTTATGGAACAATTCAGACTATTTCATATTGTGAGAGCTATGGAAAGTTACTTCCCCACGTCCTTCCCTCATAAATAGTCCACTTCATCAATATTTTCAATTCCAGCGTCATGAAGTTTTCAAACAGTCCTCTTATGTGATAAGATCTGTAAAAGAAGAAGGAAAATCACCTCACTATTTTTTATATCGGATACATGTATTTTCATTTTCTTTATAGTAAGGGCATATATGTAGTCTATTATTCTTATAATTAACTAAATTTTAGCTCCATTAATACTCCCTAGTGGATTGTATGTGTTTTATTTTTTTTGTTTCTCCTGCTCTCTATCTTCCTTCAAATTAGTTTAAAGTGTAATTTGCCATTTTTTAAAAATGTTTGGGATGGAAACTTAGATCATCCATCAAGATGGATGAACTTTCAGCCTATTCCTCTGTTCTCATGTGTTTATTTAAGGCCATACAATTTCTTAGAATGTTAACTTGACCTGCATTTACAAATTTTGATACGTAATTTTGTTATTTTCATTTCATTCAATTGTAAGTATTCTAATTCCTGTTGTGATTTTATTTTCACCTATACATTATTTATAAGTATATTGCCTAAATGTCCATGCATATTTGGATTTCTAGTTATCTTTGAATATTATTAAAAACAGCCCATTTCATTTATATTTACAACTCTACTGGTATAATTTTTTTAAAATTCTATGATGTCAGAAAATATGCTTTATTTAACTTAAATTATCTGAAATTAGTTGAGTCTTATTTTATGGCCCAGCATGTAGTCAAATTTTTAATAAACATTTCATGAACATTTGAAAATTGTAAGTGTTGTGTCGTTAAGTACAGTGTTCTAGTTAGTTCAACTTGGTTGAGTTCATTAATCACATAATTTAAATATTCTATACCTTTATTTTATTTTTGCTTTGTATATAATTACTGAGCTATTTAAATCTCCAAAATTCCTACGGATTTTTTTTTTATTCTCTTTGTAGTGCTGTGAATTGCTAATTTCCAATACTTTAACATTGTGCATACCAATCTGGAATTGTTCTATCTTCTTGATGAATATAACTTTTTGTCATTATGCAAAATATCTATACTGATTTATATTAATATAGCTGAACCAGCTTTTAAAAATATTTTATCACATTTTTGGTGAAAATATACATAACAAAGCACACTTCCATTTACAAAATTTCTACAGATAATGTTCAGTGACATTGTTACATTCTTCACAATTTGTCAACATTGTCATTATTTCCATTCTAGTTGTTTCACTCTCATGGCCTCACAAACTTCTAATGACAATCCTACTGAAATATAGACACAGATAAATTCTAAATAATGTGACTTCACAATAAAATACCTTATATTATGTTTAAGAGGTCACCAAGTAATAGCAAGCAGAAACAATAACTGCTGAATAGACTCATAAAAACTAAAGAATTTGAAAGAATTCACACAAACTATACTGAAGAATGTTTAATAGTTTGATGAAATAAACTTTTCCCAGTATATTTAAGTACATATATAAGACTATTGAACAGCAGGAATTTTTTTAAAAATGTGACCAATTGAAATTAAAGTAAAAATTGAGGTAAAAATTTAATATATAAGCTACATAGATGATTGACATATTTGTTAATAAATAAAACCGGAAGCCATGAGTACATAATGATATTAAGTAATTAATAAGTTGAAAGTGATATGAAGATTGATATATCTAGGGTTTTCAAAGTATCTTCCCACAAAATGCTTATTAATTACAAATATAAAACATTACTTTTATGGTGAAGTCTGTCAAAAGCCACGTTATGCAAGAGATAGGACTCAATGAAAAAAATTGAATTACTTCTGTGATTCTGGTGCCAAAAAATAAATTAATGGAATCTAATCAGGTGAAAACCTCAGAAAAACACAAATCAAGGGACATTATATAAGCTTACCAGAAAATAATCTCCAACATGCAAGAAAGTTAAGGAAAGTCTGAAAAACCATTCTGTATTAAATGAAATTAAAGAGTCATGCTAATCAAATGAAAACATAACTCTGAGCTATTTATACCTCTATAAACTTATAAAAATTGAATGGAATTGGGATATTGGGTGTTATTAATATATCAATGTTGGAACCATCAATGTTAGTGTGCTACTGTTCTAATATTTATTAAAAACGGATTCATGTTATTATACAGTAGATATTTTCTTTTTTGTAAGGAATGCACACTGCAGTGTTGAGCAGGAGGTAAGGCATCAAATGATTCAGGAAAAAACAAAAAATTTCTTGCTCTGTATTTGTAAATTTTAATTTTAAGTTTAAGATGGTTTCAGAATAGAAATAATAATTAATAGGAGCCATTTAAATACTCCTTCTCAAGCCTTAGGGTGGGTCACAATCAAGTTAGTGGAATCTTAATATATCGCCTAATGAAGGCAAGAGAAAAGCTCCTGTTTGAGATAAGGTCTCTGACCAGTAGAACTACTCATCTAGCCCCAAAACCCAAAAAACGAAACTGGTTGCTGTTGAGTAGATTCCGACTCACAATGACCCTATAGGGCAGAGTACAACTGCCCCATAGTGTTTCCAGGAGCGGCTGGTGGATTTGAACCACCGACCTTTTGGCTAGCAGCCAAGCTCTTAACCACTGCGCCACCAGGGCTCCCATATAGCTCTGGGGGAGTGGAATATCGAAATCTTGTTGGCATCCCATATAGAGTTTCAATCGTTTGTAGTTATCTTTTGGGAGAGTGTTCCCTCAGCTTTGTATTTAAATCAATATACAGCTTTGTGGCTTTTCTTTTTTCCTTGATGTAAGTGGTAGGTCCTGAACACCAGTTTCCACAGATTTCTTTTTCTTTCTTCTCTTTATTTCAATTAATTCCCCTGAGTCTTTTATGAGCAAATTGATAAAACTGTAGCTTTTGTTAGGGAACAATTGTAAACATAGTCATTCTTTGTTATGAAGAGTGGGTTGCTTTAACCTGAGACCTTTCCTAAAATGCCCTTCTCTTAGAGCATCATTTTCATTTAAGTTTAAACATTTAAGGAAAAAAATCAGAAAACCTCTATTTGGTAAGCAGAAAGGGCATTCTAATTGAATTTTCTACGATATCTAGGTTCTGTGATTTTTGTAGTGTATGTAATATTGGGAGATATTAACAGATACATATACTTTCCAAATCACCTCTCTGCTTTGAATCCTTCCCACGAAAAGCATTGGAATTAAATTTCTTATGCAAATAATGGAATGTTTTCTAATATTATAAATGCAATAATATTCAACATCTATTATTTGACTTTTGTGTATAGCATGTGTCCTTAAAGGAGAAGGGAAATCAATAAATCCTGCATACGGCAAGTCACCTAGCTCATAGGTGAAGGTAGTTCTACAAGTACAATAGTTATAACCATTGACATCTGGATCATCATACATGCTCTGTGTAGATGCAGTATTCAAAGCTGCCTGATTATATAGGGACTGATATAAACTGTAGCATTATAGGCTTTTTACTGTATGTAACTATGATCATTCAGCAGATTTTGAAGAGTAAAATTAGCTTCTGTTTTGCAGGTTTTTAAGAAAGCAGCATATAGACTTGTCACCTAGACACATGATGTTAGCAAAAATTGTTTGACTGACTCAGAGAGTTTCCTTTCCCACTGAGTTACAGCAAAACTGGGATTAAAGAAATGGCAGTGCAGATATACATATTTGATAAATAAGCACTCATGATCACTCAGCTTCTCATCCTTTCAGTAGTCAAGGAGTAGAAGAAAAATTGCTACTATCCTTGTGTTCTGGTTTTGAGATTTACACAATCAATACTTCAGAATTTTTCATCAATATCTCTCTTGCTGTCACTCTCTCTTTTCCTGAGCAAAATGAAGATAGAAGGGACTACCACGTATAAAATACTGGGGAAAAAAGCCACTTGGAAATAGGAGCACTGTACTTTTTTTTTCAATAGTTATCATTTAAAACACAAAACAAAATTCTTATAAGAAAATAGATGTGTTTATTGCATTGAGTAGAGAGTGAGAAAAATGAAATTCAGGAAAAACTAATAAAATTCTTATATGCAGGAATAGATAAAATTATTTTTATTCATGTGAAAAGCATACATTAATAACCCATGGAATGATTTTAAAATGAATAAGGAAAACATTTTGCAAATGCATTTATTTAAATACCATATGAAACCTGTAAATTAACTTTGACGTTAAACATAGATGAATGCTTGGATAGCACCTCAATATCTTCCTTCAGATAAAGAGAAAAGCTCTCTTTTCTGTCCTAGACATCTATAGAAGGCCATCATCTACTGAACATAATGTATCCAGTCAGCAATTTAGGCCTATTCGTCTGTAGAGAAAAGTCTTATTTATGGATTTAAGAACAATGACATTGAGTGCCAAAAACAATATAGTTAGGATCATAAGTGAGTATTGACTACCACTTCCATACCAGTCTTTGAATAACAAAATGATTTTATTGAATTACTTCTAGTTATTAAAACACCTAGTTATTAAATCATCCTCATATTTATACTAAAAAGACAAAATTATTTATTGTGGTTGGCTCAAACAGGGAAAAAAATATTATTTAAGAGTTTACAAATTACCTGAATACAAGACAAAGATCAAATCAGAAAATAATCGATTTTGATTTGTTTTATTTTTCCTGTAGCTACGGTTTTTCTCCCAATTTGTTTAGAATTTTGAAATTGCTAACTGTATCTTGAAGATATTTCAAAATGATAAGTTTAAGTGATTATGAGAAGACTAATGATTTGGAACCAGAAAAATAGTAATTAAAGAAAATAAGTCAAAGGAACAATGGAGCAGTACTGCATTGGAACTAAAGTATTAATGGCATATATTAGAGAAATTCAATTGTAGTTAAGGAAAATATGTAACTACCAATATTTCTATAAGTTTCATCAATTTTTTTAAAATTCATAAAATAAAAATTGTTGAACATACATTGTAAATTGACATTGGAAAAGCTGCCTAGATTTTATAAGGCTTTTTTTTTTTGCAGTAATTTATTAAACACACACAGAAGATACATAGAGAATGCTTTGGTTGACCTGCACTATAATTTTATGTATCATCTGCCTTGTTAAACTGCAGCAAATATTTACACTTGTTTACATTTCTGGATATCAGATTTTTTCCTGATGTAGCTTTAAAATTTTTTTTTTTCTGCTTTTGAAGTTGTTTCCTAATGTCAGTTTAATAGGTCTCAAAACTGAAATGAAGAACCAGTCAAGGGAGACAGAATTCATTCTCTTGGGACTCACAGATGACCTACAGTTATAAATTGTGATCTTTATATTTCTCTTTCTCAACTACATTTTGAGTGTGATGGGGAACTTATCCATCCTCCTCCTCACCCTACTGCATCCTCACCTCAAGACTCTAATGTATTTCTTCCTACAAAATTTCTCCTTCTTAGAAATCTTATTGACAAAAATGTCTAGATTGTTGTCTAGATCCTTGACAACCATTGTGACTAAAAACAAAATCATTTCCTACAATGGTTATGCATCTCAATTATTCTTTTTCTTTTGTCAGGAGTTACAGAGTTGTACCTTCTGGCTGCCATGTCCCATGACCACTATACAGCCATCTGCAAACCCCTGCATTACTCAATCATTGTGAGAAGCAAAGTGTGCTACCAGCTTCTACTCAGTTCATGGACAGCTGGCTTTCTGATTACCTTTCCACCGTTGGTCTTGGGACTAAAGCTGGAATTCTGTGCTTCCAAAGTAATTGATCATTTCATGTGTGACGCTTCTCCTATCCTGCAGATTTCTTGCACAGACACTCACTTCCTAGAAATGATTTCATTTGTTTCAGCAGTTATAACACTAGTGGTCACACTACTCTTAGTAATTCTTTCCTATACATATTTTTTATACATATATAATCAAGACCATTCTAAAAATTCTCTCTGCTCAGAAGAGAACAAAAGCTTTTTCCACTTGTCCTGCCACATGATTGTAGTTTCCCTTACTTATAGTAGCTGTGTCTCCATTTACATGAAGCCATCAGCAAAAGAAAGGGTGACTTTATCCAAAGGTGTAGCTTTTATCTATACCTCAGTTGCCCCTTTACTCAATCCCTTCATTTACAGTCTTAGGAACAAGCAAGTGAAACAAGCTTTCAAGGATACACCCAAAAAAGTTTTCATTTTTTTCAATAAATAAGGAAAAAACTAAAATCTTGACAGTGAATATATTTTTCGTTCCTTTTTTCATGTTTACTTAGTTTATCCTTTCAGCAAGTTAAATTTCTTACAGCATTTAAACAAGTCTTTCAGCACAATACACTTCCCTACTTTTTCTTTAATAGTTCTTGCAGTGTTAATATTAAGAGTTCCATCTTCAAATTTTCACAAATTTTAACTTTCTTTTAATCCCAAAGATATGCAACTTCAGGGTCGTGAAAACAAAATTAGTTATATATTAATTTTTCCTGTACAAATTTGCCTGGATAAGTGTAATTAGTTTGCATGCATTTATTATACGTATACCTTGTCATATACTACACTAGTTATAATTTGTGTCTTCTTTAGAATAATACACGTTGCTATGCAGAGAGAAAGAAACAAACAGTTATCAAACAGTATGATTTCTCGTACGGTAAAGCTCCACACAAAATTGTGTTCTTATAGTAATGAAGGTTTAATTATTTCAGTGTATCAGCAATGCAGCTCGAAAAAGGGTAATTCTTATGACAGTTGTGATATATAGGAAAAAAGAGTAAAATGGTGTTACAGGCATGTGTATAACAACATGCACAATGTTTGAGGCACTAGTTCCTAGGTCAAGTGTCACTAGCTTGATAATGGGAATGTAGGCTTTTAAGCCAGTCAGCCAGATATAAACCCAGGATAACATGTGAGCCTGGTCAAATTTTAAAACTCTGTTGCTGAGTCTCTCCATTTATGAAATAGATACAATAATAGTTCTTACTTGTTGTTTATTTCGAGAATGCAATGAGGCAGTATGTATAAAGCATTTTTAGATCAGAACCTGGCCCACAGTGAGTTATCAACAAGGGTTAGCTCCCCTTAGAGGGAAAGCTTGCCTCACTCAGGGTAGTATGTAACAAGGGAAGAAAAAGAGGCAGCTTCAAATCATAAAAAGCTTTTATGACCTGAAATGTATTAGGATTTAATCTGATTGGTCTGTAGACCTGAAAATTTAGTGTGAATACATTACCGAGATAAAAATTCCATGTGTCTGTACCTAAAATAACTTTTTAAGTCACGTGGAATAGTCTAGAAACATGGACTGTAGATGATTCTGAGGCTGATTTTTCACAATGTGATCAGATTTTTATTTTATAAAGATTGATCTGTTAAACGTGCTGAGAATGGTTTTTTAGATGTTTGGAGTTAGGAAGACAGGGGAGAGGATCAACACTTTAAGCTAAATGAGATATTTTAAAGGTCAAAAACACAATAGTGACAGTGGCTTGCAAGCTCAGAGATCAGACTCCAGAGATGTTCAGGGGAATGAACTGAGGTTAAACTGTTGAACATTTTCATGTCCAGGATAAGCGAAAGAAAGTTATTTAAAAAAAAAAAAAAGACTCTTCTTGGGCTATCCCTGCTGTCCACTCTGTGCACAAGCACCGAAATGACTAAAGTCTTTTTTTAAAAAAGAAGTTTTCTTAATATCTGCCAGATCAAAAAAATCACCTATAAAACATATGGGGTTCTATATTGGATATAATTTTTCATTAGAGACATATAAGTGAAGAATTTACTGTGGTGATTGATGGCTGTTATGGATTAAATTGCACCCGCCCCCACCAAAATGTGTGTCAACTTGGCTAGGCCATGATTGCCAGTAACGTATGATTGCCCACCATTTTGTCATCTGATGTGATTTTCCATGTGTAGTAAATCCTGCCACTATGAAGTTAATGAGGCAGGATTAGAAGCAGTTACATAAATGAGGTAGGCTTAATCTACAGGATTAGATAGTATGTTGAGTCAATCTCTTTGGCAATATAAAAAAGAGAAGCAAGCAGAGAGACAGGGAGACCTCATACCACCAGGAAAAACCACCAAGAACATAGCACATCATTTGGACCTGGGGTCCCTAAACTGAGAAGCTCCTCAACCAGGGGAAAATTGATGACAAAGACCTTCCTGCAGAGCCAACAGAGAAAGAAAGCTTCCCCTGAAGCTGGCATCCTGAATTAGGACTTGTAGACCCCTAGACTCTGAAAGAATAAATTTATCTTTGTTAAAACCATCCACATGTGGTATTTCTGTTATAGCAGTGCTAGATAACTAAGACAATGGCATATCTATTATTTCTGTGGCCTTGAATAGAAATCATTTAGTTTTTATTTGTGTTCAAATTTGTTTTACAATCTTTCAAAGCAACATTTTTTAGTCATCTACTTTTCCTTGGCAGAAAGAAGAGTGTTAGTTCATGTGATTATATTCATGGGCCTGAGAACTTTCACTCACACAGTTTGTTTTTTCAATATACTTTTTAAAAATTACTCGAGCCTTATCAGATAAACGATGGTCAAATATTTTTTCCATTCTATCAATTATATTTTCATTTTCTTGGTAGTGTCATTTAATGCACAAAACTTTTTATGAAATGGAGAAAAGAATACTTGCTTTTAATGTACAATATGTAATTTGTATGATAATTTTTTACAAAGAATGAGCAGGATCAAGATACACTGAACATTATTGAAATTAAGACATCATTCATCTGAATTAGTAGGTTTTACATTAAGATGCTAACTGTAATCCACAAGAAATCTTTAAGAAAATAAATAACTTGAAACATATGCTGTAAAAGATACAATAAATAAATTTAAAGGTACACTAGGACATACCAATTTAACACAAAAGAAGCCAGCAATCCAGGAACAGATTAATAAAAAAGACATAAGGATATTAAAAAAAAAAGGAAGACATAAGTCTTACTTTATCAGTAATTAAATTTAAACAATGAAACAACCCAATTGAAAGGCAGAGATTGGAAACATAGTCTAAAAAGAGAACTTAACCCAAATATATGTCTGTCTATTATAGGCACTCTTTAGATTAAAAGACACAAATAGATTGAAAATAGGATTTAAAAGATAGGCCATGTATTCCGGATTGAAAGTGTCTCCGAAATATATATGTTGAAGTGCTAAAAATTGTACCTGGAAGTTGTGACCTTGTTTGGGAAAATAGCACTATTCTTGGAAGATAAAAGAAAAACCTTCGCCATCCTGTTGATTATAACTCATAGTGACCATATAGGACAGAGTAGAACCACCCCATAGTGTTTCCATAGAGCAGCTGATGATATTGTCACTTAAGCCATACCAGAGTAGGATAAGTCCTATTCCATTCTGAGTGGTATCTTAAAAGGAGATAACAGAGAGGGAGCTGGAAAGAAACACACAGAGTAAGACAGATGCCAGGTGATAATGGAGGCAGACACATCTATAAGCATCCATAAGCATGCCAAGAATTGCAAAGGGCTACAAGAAGCTACAAAGAGCCCTGACGGTGCAGTAGATAATAGCTCAACTCCTAACCGAAATGTCAGCAGTTGGAATCCACCAGCCGCTCTTTGAAAACCCCATGAGAAAGTTCCGCTCTATCCCATAAGGTTCCTATGAGTTGGAATTGACTCAACGGCAACAGGTTTTTTGTTTTTTTTTTTTAGCTGCAAGAAGCTGAGACAGGAAGATCTTTCCCTAGAACAAACAGAGAGAGAGCTCATAGACCCATTAATGAATTTGGGCCTCTAGTCTTCAGAACTGAGACAGTAAATTCTGTTCTTGAAAGCCATTTACTTTGTAGTATTTTGTTATGGCAGCACTAGGAATCTAACATACCATGTGAGCAGTAGCCAAAAAAAAAAAAAAAAGAGCTGGGTTGCCTATAATAATATTTGACATATTAGACTTTAAGACAAAAAAGTTACAGGATACAAATAATATTTTATAATTATAGAGTGTCAATCTATTGGGCAGAATAAACAATTATAAACATGTATTCACCTAACATTTCACAATAATAGTTAGAGACTTCAATAACTCATTTCCAACAATGGATATAAAACTAGGCAGTATACATGGACATACTCCAGAGTGACCATATACCAGCCTATAAAACAAACAAAAAAAAAACCTAAATAAATACAAAATTGAAATAATACAAAGGAAGTGAAAAACAGCATGCCAAAATATATGGATTGAAGCTTTAGAATCGTTTATAGAGAAATTAATAGCTCCAAGTGTCTATGTTAAAAAGGAAGACAGATCTCATATCAATAAACAAATGTTTTACCTTTGGAAACAAGAAAAAGAAGAGTAAAATGGCACAAAACAAACAAAAGAGAGTACATATTACATGATTTTATTCATATGAAATTTTAGTAAATGAAAACTAATTGTAGATCCATTGTTGCCTGTATAAACATAGATGTAGGTGTTAATATTGATGTAGATATATATAAATATTTGACATAATAACTATATATATATATATTTTGTGAAATCAAAAAGTTCACTAATGAGAGGACAGTACCAGAGTTTCAAATCTTTGATTAAAATATATTTATTGAGTATAAATTATGTCACCTTTACCAGGCACTAGAGATATAAATATAAAACAGCCAAGGCCTGTTTCTTCCAGGTTAGGTAGTAATTTAATACAAACAGGTTTATGTACAAATAATTTCAGTAGAGTAAGCTAAGAGGACAAAGTTTTGGGAGAGCAAAGAGGAGACAGCACCTAATCTTGGCTTTACACAAAGGGAAGATTTCAAGGATTTTATTAAATTTAGACCAAACTTTAAAGAAAAGTATGGGTATATATGTGTGTGTATTTGTATGTATGTGAGCACGTCTGAAAATGCCTAGTGTTTACAGGAGTAAATGAAAGATTTGATGATGTTAGCGCAAATGTTGCAAAGGGCCTAGATTCTGGGTTGCACAGGGTTAGTTTAAGAACAACAAAAAAGAGAAATAACTGATCTCCCAGCACTTGTCCAAAATAATTTTCTACAATAATGGAAATGTTCTATAATCTGTGCTGCCTGATACATTAGCCACTAGACACATGTGGCTACTGATCATTTCAGATACTGCTAGTGTGACTAAGGAACTGAACTGCTATTTTCTTTCATTCATATTTAAATTTAAATAACCGCAAAAGTAACTTACTCCTGAGCAAGGCTGATACTTGGTTATTAGTTCAAATTCAAGTAATATTACTGCTTTAAAGATGAAGCACAGGACATTCTGGAAACATGTAAGAGTTTGAGAGAATCAGAGAAGACTTCTCCAAGAGAGTACAATTAAAGTACAAATGAATTGAGATACCAGAGAAACCACCTCTAGTAGACAGAGAACACATGTGAATGTCCTGAAGGAGAAGAGAAAGTGTCAGATTGTTAAAGAAACAAACAACAAATAACGAGTATCTCAAAATGACAAAAGCGAGGGACATGCTCATCAATAGGTAGACTCAACATCGTGAAAATATCAATTCTACCCAAAGCAATCCACAAATACAAAGCAATTCTCATCCAAATACCAACAGCATTCTTTAAAGAGATGGAAAAACTAATCATTAACTTTATACAGAAATGAAAGAGGCCCCTCATAAGTAATGTACTATTGAAGAAGAAGAATTCACTGGGAAGACTCACACTACCTGGCCTCAGAATCTACTGTACGGCTACGGTAGTCAAAACAGCCTGGTACTGGTACAATGACAGCTACATTGACCAGTGGAACAGAATTGAGAACCCAGGTGTAAATCCATCCACCTACAATCACCTGATCTTGGAAAAGGGCCCAAAGTCCATCAACTGTGGAAAAGACAGTCTTTTCAACAAATTCTGCTGGCAAAACTGGATGTCCCTCTGCAAAAAAATGAAACAGGGCTCATACCTCACACCATACACAAAAACTAATTAAAAATGGATCAAACACCTAAATATAAAATCAAAAACCATAAAGTTCATAGGAGAAAAAATAGGATCAATGCTAGAGGCCCTAATACATGTCATTAACAGGATACAAACCATAACTAACAAGACACAAACTCTAGAATATAAGTTAGATTACTAGAATCTTCTAAAAATTAAACACTCATGCTCATCAAAAGACTTCACCAAAAGAGTAAAAAAAGAACTTAGACTTGGAAAAATCTCTAGCTATGACAAATTCAACAGAAGTCTAACCTCTAAAATCTACAGGAAAATCCAATACCTCTACAACAAAAAGACAATCCAATTAAAAAATGGGCAAAGGAAATTAACAGACACTTCACCAAAGAAGGCACTCAAGTGACAAACAGACACATGAGGAAATGACTGTGGTCACCAGCCAATAGAGAATTGGAAACTGATACTACAATGAGTTACCATCTCACCCCAACATTACTGGCGTAAATAAAAAAAAAAAATAACAAATGTTGAAGAATTTGTGGGGAGACTGGAACTCTTATGTGCTGCCGGTGGGAATGCAAAATGGTACGACCATTTTGGGAAACGACATGGCACTTCTTTAGAAAGCTAGAAAGAGAATACCATAAGATCCACCAATTCCACTCCTAGGAATATGTCTTACAGAAATAAGAGCAGTCACATGAATAGACAAATGAGTACCCATATTCATTGCAGCATTTTTCACAATAGCAAAATGTTTGCTCATAAAAGACTCAAGGGGATTAAATGAAATAAAAGGAAAAAAGAAAAAGAAATCTCCTGTGGAGACTGGTGTTCCTGTCTACCAATTACAAACACACACTGTAGAGAACTGTCAATTCCTTTAAGTACAAAACTGTGGGGACATTCTCCCAAAAGATAACCAGAAATGATTTAAACTCTATATAAGATGTCAACAGTATTCTGCTTTTCCACTCCCGTGGAGTCATATTGTTTAGAAATTTATCTATGTCTATATCTGAATTGTAATAAGAGAATTGTCCTTCACAGTTGCTCAGTAACTGACTACTCATCACTTGGACCCTATGTTAAATACATTTTGAGATGGTGATATTTAAGTTACGTGGTGGTATGCAATCTACTCTCAACTCCCATGGGGCTGTTGAGTAATTTTACTGGTCAGATATTTAACTTGAAAAGGAACTTTTGTCTCCGTTAGGCAATATATTAAGATTCTGTTACCTTGGTTGTTTCCCATCCCAATACTTGAGAAAAAAATATGTTGTTTTTGTTAGTTGCCATCGTAACTATGAGTCAGAATTGACTCAATGGCAATTTTTTTTTTTTTTTTTAATAGTGACACCATGTACAACAGGGCAAGAAGCTGCCCGGTCCTGTGCCATCCTCACAATCATTGCCATGTTTGAGCTCATTGTAGTCACTGTGTCAGCCCATGTCTTTGTGGGTCTTCCTCTTTTTCACTGAGCCTTTACTTTATCAAGCATAATGTCCTTCACCAGGGACTGATCCCTCCTGATAACATATCCAAAGCATGAGAAAGAAAGTCTTGGTACCCTTTCTCCAAAAAAGTATTCTGGCTGTACTTCTTCCAAGATAGATTTGTTCATTCTTCTGGAAGTCACTGGCATATTCAATATTCTTCACCAACACCTAATTCATTGTCCAGCTTTCACATTCATATGTGGTCATTGAAAATACCATAGCTTCGGTCATGCACACCTTGGTCTTCAAAGTGACATCTTTGCTTCTTAACACTTTAAGGAGGTCTTTTGTAGCAGATTTGCCCAGAGCAATACTGTTAAACATATAATGTGAGATATTTCATTCTGAGATAATATTGTTTAGAAGTTTTTTCTATATTTGCATCCTAATAAGAGAATTGTCCTTCACAGTTGCTCAGTAACTGGCTGCTCATCACTCCGACTCTATGTTAACTCAATTTTGAGATGGTGATACTTAAGTTACATGATGGTGTGCAATTTACTTCCAAATATATCTAAGTGTGGGAATGAGAATAGAAATTTTAAGAAAAGATTTTCTATTTCCCTTCCACAGACATTTATCGTTAAGGGAAGTCATCGTCCTCATTTATCTTCGATGAAGGTTTTTCTTACTGGGTTTTTTAAGAAAATAATTTTCCTGGTCCCAGCCTGATATCTCTGCATGTGCAATAACTAACCACTGTGCACGGAAATTAATTTTGCTTCCTTTCCCCATTGTATGAGTCCTAGTAAAGTCCAATACCTATATCAATGCCTTTTTCATGTCTGTTACCTGTATTGACCTTTTCCAGGACTCATTCACAATATCTTTCTAGATAGTGCAGATTTCTCTTACTTTTCCAGTAGCTCAATCATTCATCTTACAGCATATATATATATATAACCAAATCAAACCAGTTGCCCCTGAGTCAATTCCAACTCATAGTGACCCTACAGAACAGAGTTGAATTGCCCCATAGGGTTTCTAAGGCTCTAAATCTTTTTGGAAGCAGACTGCCACACCTTTCTACTGTGGAATAGGCCGGTGAGTTCAAATTGCTTACCTTTTGATTAGCATCAGAGCACTTAACCACTGTGCCACCAGAAATCATATATAGGTGTGTATATATATATATACACATATATATATAAACCCACCAGAGCTCATATATACATATATATATACACACACAAATATGTATACCCACACAAGTATAAAAAATACAAGTATATTTTTAATTTCTTTCAGAGATTTGAGGCTTTTTGTGCCAGAGATGTATTTTTCAATATACCTGCTGTCTCAGCTAGCTAGTGCTGCTATAACAGAAGTACCACAAGTGGATGGACAGCTTTAACATAGAGAAATTTTTTCTCTCACAGCATAGAAGGCTAGAAGTCCGAATTCAGGGTGCTAGCTCCAGGAGAAGCCTTCTCCCTCTGTTGGCTCTGGAGCAAAGTCCTTGTCATCAATATTCCCCAGTCAAGAGATCCTAAGCACAGGGACCCCCGGTCCATAGGATACTCTACTCTCCTGGCTCTTGTTTCTTGGTGGCCTGATGTCCCCTGTCTCTCTGCTTGCTTCCTCTTTTATATCTCAAAAGAGATTGACTTAAAACACAACCCAGTCTTCTAGATTGAGTCCTCCCTCATTAACATAACTGCCACTGATCCTACCTCATTAACATCATAGAGGTAGGGTTTACAGTGTGTAGGAAAATCACTCAACAAAATGGTGGACCATCACACAATACTGGGAATCATGGTCTAGCCAAGTTGACACGTATTTTTGGTGGACACAATTCAACCCATAACATCTGCCATATTTTAAGAAGTGAAAGACCCTTCTCCTTCCTTAAGTTTTTATTTATTTTTATTTTTTATTAACTTTTATTAAGCTTCAAGTGAACGTTTACAAATCCAATCAGTCTGTCACATATAAGTTTACATACATCTCACTCCCTACTCCCACTTGCTCTCCCCCTCTTGAGTCAGCCCTCTCAGTCTCTCCTCTCTTGATAATTTTGCCAGCTTCCCTCTCTCTCTATCCTCCCATTCCCCCTCCAGACAAGAGTTGCCAACACAATCTCAAGTGTCCACCTGATATAATTAGCTCACTCTTCATCAGCGTCTCTCTCCCACCCACTGACCAGTCCCTTTCATTTCTGATGAGTTGTCTTCGGGGATGGTGCCTGTCCTGTGTCAACAGAAGGTCTGGGGAGCATGGCCGCCGGGATTCCTCCAGTCTCAGTCAGACCATTAAGTTTGGTCTTTTTTTGAGAATTTGGGGTCTGTATCCCATTGATCTCCTGCTCCCTCAGGGGTCCTCTGCTGTGCTCCCTGTCAGGGCAGTCATCGATTGTGGCCGGGCACCAACTAGTTCTTCTGGTCTCAGGATGATGTAGGTCTCTGGTTCATGTGGCCCTTTCTGTCTCTTGGGCTCTTAGTTGTCGTGTGGCCTTGGTGTTCTTCATTTTCCTTTGCTCCAGGTGGGTTGAGACCAATTGTTGCATCTTAGATGGCTGCTTGTTAGCATTTAAGACCCCAGACGCCACATTTCAAAGTGGGATGCAGAATGATTTCATAATAGAATTATTTTGCCAATTGACTTAGAAGTCCTCGCAAACCATGTTCCCCAGACCTCCGCGCTTGCTCCGCTGACCTTTGAAGCATTCATTTTATCCCGGAAACTTCTTTCCTTTTAGTCCAGTCCAATTGAGCTGACCTTCCATGTATTGAGTGTTGTCTTTCCCTTCACCTAAAGCAGTTCTTATCTACTGATTAATCAATAAAAAACCCTCTCCCACCCTCCCTCCCTCCCCACCTCGTTACCACAAAACTATGTGTTCTTCTCAGGTTTACTATTTCTCAAGATCTTATAATAGTGGTCTTATAAATATTTGTCCTTTTGCCTCTGACTAATTTCGCTTAGCATAATGCCTTCCAGGTTCCTCCATGTTATGAAATGTTTCAGAGATTCGTCACTGTTCTTTATCGATGCGTAGTATTCCATTGTGTGAATATACCACAATTTATTTACCCATTCATCCGTTGATGGACACCTTGGTTGCTTCCAGCTTTTTGCTATTGTAAACAGTGCTGCAATAAACATGGGTGTGCATATATCTGTTCGTATGAAGGCTCTTGTATCTCTAGGGTATATTCCTAGGAGTGGGATTTCTGGGTTGTATGGTAGTTCTATTTCTAACTGTTTAAGATAACGCCAGATAGATTTCCAGAGTGGTTGTACCATTTTACATTCCCACCAGCAGTGTATAAGAGTTCCAATCTCTCCGCAGCCTCTCCAACATTTATTATTTTGTGTTTTTTGGATTAATGCCAGCCTTGCTGGTGTGAGATGGAATCTCATCGGAGTTTTAATTTGCATTTCTCTAATGGCTAATGATCAAGAGCATTTTCTCATGTATCTGTTGGCTGCCTGAATATCTTCTTTAGTGAAATGTGTGTTCATATCCTTTGCCCACTTCTTGATTGGGTTGTTTGTCTTTTTGTGGTTGAGTTTTGACAGAATCATGTAGATTTTACAGATCAGTTGCTGGTCGGCGATGTCATAGCTGAAAATTCTTTCCCAATCTGTAGGTGGTCTTTTTACTCTTTTGGAGAAGTCTTTAGATGAGCATAGGTGTTTGATTTTTAGGAGCTCCCAGTTATCGGGTTTCTCTTCATCATTTTTGGTAATGTTTTGTATTCTGTTTATGCCTTGTATTATGGCTCCTCGGGTTGTCCCAATTTTTTCTTCCATGATCTTTATTGTTTTAGTCTTTATGTTTAGGTCTTTGATCCACTTGGAGTTAGTTTTTGTGCATGGTGTAAGGTATGGGTCCTGTTTCATTTTTTTGCAAATGGATATCCAGTTATGCCAGCACCATTTGTTAAAAAGGCTGTCTTTTCCCCAATTAATTGACACTGGTCCTTTGTCAAATATCAGTTGCTCATACGTGGATGGATCTATGTCTGGGTTCTCAATTCTGTTCCATTCCTCTATGTGCCTGTTGTTGTACCAGTACCAGGCTGTTTTGACTACTGTGGCTGTATAATAGCTTCTGAAATCAGGTAAAGTGAGACCTCCCACATTCTTCTTCTTTTTCAGTAGTGCTTTGCTTATCCAGGGCTTCTTTTCCTTCCATATGAAATTGGTGATTTGTTTCTCTATCCCCTTAAAATATGACATTGGTATTTGGATCAGAAGTGCGTTAAATGTATAGATGGCTTTTGGTAGAATAGACATTTTTACTATGTTAAGTCTTCCTATCCATGAGCAAGGTATGTTTTTCCACTTACGTAGGTCCTTTTTAATTTCTTGTAGTAGAGCTTTGTAGTTTTCTTTGTATAGGTCTTTTACATCCTTGGTAAGATTTATTCCTAAGTATCTTATCTTCTTGGGGGCTACTGTGAATGGTATTGATTTGGTTATTTCCTCTTCGGTGTTCTTTTTGTTGATGTAGAGGAATCCAAGTGATTTTTGTATGTTTATTTTATAACCTGAGACTCTGCCAAACTCTTCTATTAGTTTCAGTAGTTTTCTGGAGGATTCCTTAGGGTTTTCTGTGTATATAATCATGTCATCTGCAAATAGTGATAACTTTACTTCTTCCTTGCCAATCCGGATATCTTTTATTTCTTTGTCTAGCCTAATTTCCCTGGCTAGGACTTCCAGCACGATGTTGAATAAGAGCGGTGATAAAGGGCATCCTTGTCTGGTTCCCGTTCTCAAGGGAAATGCTTTCAGGTTCTCTCCATTTAGAGTGATATTGGCTGTTGGCTTTGCATAGATGCCCTTTATTATGTTGAGGAATTTTCCTTCAATTCCTATTTTGGTAAGAGTTTTTATCATAAATGGGTGTTGGACTTTGTCAAATGCCTTTTCTGCATCAATTGATAAGATCATGTGGTTTTTGACTTTTGTTTTATTTATGTGATGGATTACATTAATGGTTTTTCTGATATTAAACCAGCCTTGCATACCTGGTATAAATCCCACTTGATCAGGGTGAATTATTTTTTTGATGTGTTGTTGGATTCTATTGGCTAGAATTTTGTTGAGGAGTTTTGCATCAATGTTCATGAGGGATATAGGTCTATAATTTTCTTTTTTTGTAATGTCTTTACCTGGTTTTGGTATCAGGGAGATGGTGGCTTTATAGAATGAGTTGGGTAGTATTCCGTCATTTCCTAAGCTTTGGAATACCTTCAGAAGTAGTGGTGTTAACTCTTCTCTGAAAGTTTGGTAGTACTCTGCAGTGAAGCCGTCCGGGCCAGGGCTTTTTTTTGTTGGGAGTTTTTTGATTACCGTTTCAATCTCTTTTTTTGTTATGGGTCTATTTAGTTGTTCTACTTCTGAATGTGTTAGTTTAGGTAGGTAGTGTTTCTCTAGGAATTCATCCATTTCTTCTAGGTTTTCAAATTTGTTAGAGTACAATTTTTCATAATAATCTGATATGATTCTTTTAATTTCATTTGGTTCTGTTGTGATGTGTCCTTCTCGTTTCTTATTCGGGTTATTTGTTTCCTTTCCTGTATTTCTTTAGTCAGTCTAGCCAATAGTTTATCAATTTTGTTAATTTTTTCAAAGAACCAGCTTTTGGCTTTGTTAATTCTTTCAATTGTTTTTCTGTTCTCTAATTCATTTAGTTCAGCTCTAATTTTTATTATTTGTTTTCTTCGGGTGCCTGATGGATTCTTTTGTTGCTCAGTTTCTATTTGTTCAAGTTGTAGGGACAGTTCTCTGCTTTTGGCTCTTTCTTCTTTTTGTATGTGTGCATTTATCGATATAAATTGACCTCTGAGCACTGCTTTTGCTGTGTCCCAGAGGTTTTGATAGGAAGTATTTTCATTCTCGTTGCTTTCTATGAATTTCCTTATTCCCTCCTCGATGTCTTCTATAACCCAGTCTTTTTTCAGGAGGGTATTGTTCAGTTTCCAAGTATTTGATTTCTTTTCCCTGGTTTTTCTGTTATTGATTTCTAGTTTTATTGCCTTCTGGTCTGAGAAGATGCTTTGTAATATTTCGATGTTTTGGACTCTGCAAAGGTTTGTTTTATGACCTAATATGTGGTCTATTCTAGAGAATGTTCCATGTGTGCTAGAAAAAAAAGTATATTTTGCAGCAGTTGGGTGGAGAGTTCTGTATAAGTCAATGAGGTCAAGTTGTTTGATTGTTGTAATTAGATCTTCCGTGTCTCTGTTGAGCTTCTTACTGGATGTCCTGTCCTTCTCCGAAAGTGGTGTGTTGGAGTCTCCTACTATAATTGTGGAGGTATCTATCTCGCTTTTCAATTCTGTTAAAATTTGATTTATGTATCTTGCAGCCCTGTCATTGGGTGCATAAATATTTACTATGGTTATGTCTTCCTGATCAATTGTCCCTTTTATCATTATACAGTGTCCGTCTTTATCCTTTGTGGTGGATTTAAGTCTAAAGTCTATTTTGTCAGAAATTAATATTGCTACTCCTCTTCTTTTTTGCTTATTGTTTGCTTGATATATTTTTTTCCATCCTTTGAGTTTTAGTTTGTTTGTGTCTCTAAGTCTAAGGTGTGTCTCTTGTGGGCAGCATATAGATGGATCGTGTTTCTTTATCCAGTCTGTGACTCTCTGTCTCTTTATTGGTGCATTTAGTCCATTTACATTCAGCGTAATTATAGATAAATAAGTTTTTAGTGCTGTCATTTTGATGCCTTTTTATGTGTGTTGTTGACAATTTCATTTTTCCACATACTTTTTTGTGCTGAGGCGTTTTTCTTAGTAAATTGTGAGATCCTCATTTTCATAGTGTTTGACTTTATGTTAGTTGAGTCGTTACGTTTTTCTTGGTTTTTGTCTTGAGTTATAGAGTTGTTATACCTTTTTGTGGTTACCTTATTATTTACCCCTATTTTTCTAAGTAAAAACCTAACTTGTATCGTTCTATATCGCCTTGTATCACTCTCCATCTGGCAGTTCAATGCCTCCTATATTTAGTCCCTCTTTTTGATTATTGTGATCTTTTACCTATTGACTTCCATGATTCCGTTATGTGTATTATTTTATTTATTTATTTATTAGAATTAATCTTAATTTGTTTGTTTTTGTGCTTTCCCTATTTGAGTTGATATCAGGATGTTCTGGTTTGTGACCTTGTATTGTGCTGGTACCTGATATTATTGGGCATCTGACCAAACAATCTCCTTTAGCATTTCTTGTAGCCTTGGTTTGGTTTTTGAAAATTCTCTAAACTTGTGTTTATCTGTAAATATCTTAATTTCTCCTTCATATTTCATAGAGAGTTTTGCTGGATATATGATCCTTGGTTGGCAGTTTTTCTCGTTCAGTGCTCTGTATATGTCGTCCCATTTCCTTCTTGCCTGCATGGTTTCTGCTGAGTAGTCTGAACTTATTCTTATTGATTCTCCCTTGAAGGAAACCTTTCTTTTCTCCCTGGCTGCTTTTAAAATTTTCTGTTTGTCTTTGGTTTTGGCAAGTTTGATGATGATATGTCTTGGTGTTTTTCTTTTTGGATCAGTCTTAAATGGGGCTTGATGAGCATCTTGGATAGATATCCTTTCGTCTTTCATGATGTCAGGGAAGTTTTATGTCAGGAGTTCTTCAACTATTTTCTCTGTGTTTTCTGTCCCCCCTCCCTGTTCTGGGACTCCAATCACTCGCAAGTTATCCTTCTTGATAGAGTCCCACATGATTCTTAGGGTTTCTTCATTTTTTTAATTCTTTTATCTGATTTTTTTTCAGCTATGTTGGTGTTGATTCCCTGGTCCTCCAGATGTCCCAGTCTGCATTCTGATTGCTCGAGTCTGCTCCTCTGACTTCTTATTGCATTGTCTAATTCTGTAATTTTATTGTTAATCTTTTGGATTTCTACATGCTGTCTCTCTATGGATTCTTGCAACTTATTCATTTTTCCACTATGTTTTTGAATAATCTTTTTGAGTTCTTCAACAGTTTTATCAGTGTGTTCCTTGGCTTTTTCTGCAGTTTGCCTAATTTCATTTGTGATGTCTTTAAGCATTCTGTAAATTAGTTTTTTATATTCTGTATCTGATAATTCCAGGATTGTATCTTCATTTGGGAAAGATTTTGATTCTTTTGTTTGGGGGGTTGGAGAAGCTGTCATGGTCTGTTTCTTTATGTGGTTTGATATGGACTGCTGTCTCCGAGCCAACACTGGGAAACTAGTTTTTCCAGAAAATCCGCTAAAAAAAAATGCAGTCGGACCCTATCAGAGTTCTCTCTCTGGCTCAGGCTATTCGGATGTTAATGGAGCCACCTGGGGAGCTTGGGGGAGGGATCAGAGAGCTAGGAGTGTAGCACCTCAGAATATAGCCAGAGTTGTTTGCGTTACTTGGAATGACTCTTATATCTGAGATTTCCGCGGGGTGCGTCGCCTATATGTACTGGCTGTGTGGAGATTTACCCCTGGGGGCGTCTGGCCCGCTGGAGTCACGGTCAGATCCTCCGCTGTCAGCCCCGCCCCCAAGGTTAAGGCTCCCCTACTGGGACGGTGCACTCCCGACTCCAAAATCAGTTGCTGCCTCCCGGGGACTCCCAGTCCCGCCAGCCGCGTCGCGCGCCGCTCCCGTGAACCGGGTGGGCTCCCCCCCGGGGTCAGCTCAGGAGAGCGGAGCAGCTCCCCGTGCCTGAGCCGCGACTGCGCATCTCGGCTGGGACACCGCTCTCCCCGCTCCAAGATGAGTCACAGCCTCCCGGGGACTTCTTCCACTGGCTGCGCCGCCACGCCGCCCGCGCGAACCGGCTGAGCCCGCGCGAACCGGTTGGGACCTCCCCAGGGTCAATTCAGGGGGATGGAGCTGCACCCCGTGCTCACGCCCCACCCGCGCCCGCCAAAATCCCGGCGGGACGGCTCCCCGGCTGGAACGCTGCTCTCCCCGCTCCAAGACCGGTCACTACCTCCCGGGGACTTCTCCCTCCGGCGCGCCGCGCTGCTCCCGCAAACTGGGTGCATGCCGCCCGCCCAAACGGCAGGGCCCCCCCCGGGGTCAATTCAGGGGAATGTAGCTGGTCCCCGCATTCGCGCCACGCCCGCTCCCCGCCAAAATCCCGGCAGTACGGCTCCCCGGCTGGGACGCTGCTCTCCCCGCTCCAAGACCAGTCGCTGCCTCCCGGGGACTTCTCCCACTGGCTGCGCCGCCACGCCGCCCGCGCCAACTGGCTGGGCTCCCTCCCGGGATGAGTTCGGGGGCTAGGGCTGGGCCCCTTGTCTGTGCCGTCTGCCCCCCTGGGCTCTGCCCCAAATCGGGCTCCGAAGGTCATCTGACTGGTACGCTGGCTCCTGGCTCTGAAAACAATCACTGTCTCCCCGTATTTGTTCGTTCTCTGTCTCTAAGTCTGTGTTTGTTGTTCAGAGTCCATAGATTGTTATGCATGTGATCAATTCACTTGTTTTTCTGAGTCTTTGTTGCAAGAGGGATCCGCGGTAGCGTCCACCTAGTCCGCCATCTTGCCCCGCCATTTGCCTTTTTGCGTTCTGTTTTTGCCTTTTCCCTTTTTGCCTTGCATTTTGCCTTTTTGCTTTGTCTTTTGACATTTTGCCTCTTTGTCTTTTTTCCGTTTGCCTTACCTTTGGCCTTTTTGTCCTTTTGCCTTGCCTTTTTGCCTGTTTCCCTTGCTTTTTTCCGTTTTTGCCTTCCGTTTTAGCTCTTTGCCTTGTCTTTCTGACTTTTTCCCTCTTTTCCTTTTTGCTTTATCTTTTTGCCTTTTTGCCCTTTGCCTTGCCTTTTTCCTTGCCTTTATTCCTTTTTGCCTTGCCTTTATTCCTTTTTGCTTTTTTGCCTTTTTGTTTTCCCGTTTTGTTTTTTTTCCCTTTTTATGTTCTGTTGCCTTGCTTTTTCCCTTTTTGCCTTTTTCCGTGGTCTTTTTGCCTTTTTTCTTGAGTTTTTGCCTTTTCCTTTGTCTTTTTCACATTTTCCTTTTCTTTTTGCCTTTTGCCTTTTTCCTTGACTTTTTCTCTTTTAGAGTGAGCCTTTTTGCCTTCCTTTTTTCTCTTTTTCTTTTTGCGTTGCATTTTTTGTCTCTGCTTTTTGCCTTTTTGTTTTGCCGTTTTGCTTTTTTGCCTTTTTACCTTGTCTTGCCTTGCCTTTTTCCCTTTTTGCCTTTTCTTATCGCCTTTTGACATCGCCTTTTTGCCTTGCCTTTTTTTTGCCTTGCCTTTTTTTTGCCTTGCATTTTTTTGTGTTTGGTTTTTTGCCTTTATGCTTTTTTGCCTTTTTACCTTATCTTGCCTTGCCTTTCCTCCTTTTTGTCTTTTCCTTTTTCATTGCGTTTTACCTTTTTGCCTTGTCGTTTGACTTTCTGCCACTTTGCCCTTTTTCCGTTTTCCTTAATTTTTGCCTTTTAGTCCTTTTACTTTCCCGTTTTGCCCTTTTGCCTTCCCTTTTTGCGTTCTCTTTTTGCCTTCCGTTTTAGCTTTATTCCTTGTCTTTTCACTTTTTCTGTCTTTGCCTTTTTTCCTTTTTGCCTTATCTTTTTGCCTTTTTACCTTGCCTCTTTGCCTTTTTTCGTTTGCCTTTTTGACTTTTTCCCTTGCCTTTTTTCCTTGCCTTTATTCCTTTTTTCCTTGCCTTTTTTCTTTGCCATTTTTCCTCTTTGATTTTTTGCCTTTTTGTGTTGTCGTTTTGTTTTTTCCGTTTTTACCTAGACTTGCCTTTTCCCCTTTTTGCCTTTTTCCCTGGTGTTTTTGCCATTTTCTTGTGTTTCTGCCTTTTTCCCTTTTCTTTTTGCCTTGACATTTTCCCATTTTAGTTTGCCTTTTTCCTTCCCTTTTTGCCTTTATGATTTGCCTTTTTATCGGTTTGCCTTCCCCTCTTTGCCTTTTTACCATATTGCCTTGCCTTTTCCCTTTCTCGTTGCATTTTACCTTGTTGCCTTGCCTTTTGACTTTTTGCCTCTTTGCCTTTTTTCTGTTTGCTTTATCTTTTTTGCCTTTTTGCCCTTTCGCCTTCCCTTTTTGCCTTTTTCCTTGCCTTTATTCCTTTTTGCCTTGCTTTTTTTCTTTTTGCTTGGACATTTTTCCTTTTTTTTTTTGCTGTTTTGATTTTTGCCTTTTTACCTTGTCTTGCCTTGGCATTCTCCCTTTTTGCCTTTTCCTGGATCTTTTTGCCTTTTTTCTTGTTTTTTGCCTTTTTGCCTTTTTTCCTTTTCTCTTTCCTTTTTGCCTTGACTTTTTCCCGTTTTACCTTGCCTTTTTCATTGACTTCTTGGCTTTATGATTTGCCTTTTTACTGGTTTGCCTTCCCTTTTTGCCTTTTTAGTGTATTGCCTTGCCTTTTGGCCTTTTGTCTTGCCTTTTTGCCTTTTCCCTTTTTGGCTTGCATTTAACCTTTTTGCCTTGTCTTTTGACTGTTTGCCTCTTTACCTTTTTTCCGTTTGACTTATCTTTTGGTCTTTTTGTCCATTTGCCTTGCCTTTTTGCCTTGCCTTTTTCCCTTTTAGCCTTACCTTTTTGCCTTCCCTTTTTGCCTTTTTTTGCCTTCCGTTTTAGCTTTTGGTCTTGTCTTTTGACTTTCCCTCTTTGCCTTATGTTTTTGCCTTTTCCCTTTTTGCCTTGAATTTTACCATTTTGACTTTTCTTTTGACGTTTGCCTCTTTGTCTTTTTTCCGTTTGCCTTATCTTTTTGCCTTTTTGTCCTTTTGCCTTGCCTTTTTGCCTGTTTCCCTTGCCTTTTTCCCTTTTAGCCTTCCGTTTTGGCTTTTTGCCGTGTCTTGTTGACTTTTTCCCTCTTTGCCTTTTTTCCTTTTTGCCTTATGTCTTTGCCTTTTTGCCCTTTTGCCTTGCCTTTTTGCCTTTTTTCCCTGCCTTTAGTCATTTTTGCTTTGCCTTTTTCCTTTTTATTTTGCCGTTTTTCTTTTTTGCCTCATTACCTTGTCTTGCCTTGCCTTTTTCCCTTTTTGCCTTTTCCCCTGGTCTTTTTGCCTTTTTCCCTTTTCTTATTGCCTTTTGTCTCGCCTTTTTGCATTTCTTTTTCACGTTTTACCGTGCCTTTTTCATTGCTTTTTTGCCTTTATGATTTGCCTTTTTACCGGTTTGGCTTCCCTTTTTGCCTTTTTACCATATTTCCTTGCCTTTTGGCCTTTTTGTCCTGCCTTTTTGCCTTTTCCGTTTTTGCCTTGCATTTTACCTTTTTGCCTTGTCTTTTGCCTTTTTGCCTTTTTTCCATTTGCCTTATCTTTTGGCCTTTTTGTCCTTTTGCCTTGCCTTTTTGCCTTTTTTCCTTGCCTTTTTGCCTTCCCTTTTTCCCTTTTTGGCCTTCCATTTAGCTTTTTACCTTGTCTTTTGACTTTTTCTCTCTTTTCCTTTTTTCCTTGTGTCTTTGCCTTTTTGCCCTTTTGCCCTGCCTTTTCCTTTTTGCCTTGCCTTTATTCCTTTTTGCCTTGCCTTTTCGTCTTCCCTTTTTTGCCTACCGTTTTAGCTTTTTGCCGTGTCTTTTTGTCTTTTTCCCTCTTTGCCTCTTTTTCCTTTTTGTCTTATCTTTTTATCTTTTGGCCCTTTTGCCTTGTCTTTTTACCTTCTTTCCTTGCCTTTATTCCTTTTTGCCTAGCCTTTTTTCTTTTTGCTTTGCCTTTTTTCCTCTTTGGTTTTTTGCCTTTTTGTTTTGCCATTTTGCTTTTTGCCTTTTTACCTTATCTTGCCTTGCCTTTTTCCCTTTTTGCCTTTTCGCCTTTTTTCTTGTGTTTTTGCTTTGTTCCCTCTTACTTTTGGCCTTTTTCCCTTTCTTTTTGCCTTTTCTCTTGTCTTTTTGCCTTGACTTTTTCCCGTTTTACCTTGCGTTTTTCATGGCCTTTTTGCCTTTATGATTTGCCTTTTTGTGTTTTTGCCAGTTTGCCTTCCCTTTTTGCCTTTTTAGTGTAGTGCCTTGCCTTTTTGCCTTTTTGTCTTGCCTTTTTGCCTATTCCCTTTTCGTTGCACTTTATCTTTTTGCCTTGTCTTTTGACTTTTTGCCACTTTGCTTTTTTCCGTTTGTGTTGTCTTTTTGCCTTTTTGCCTTTTCCCTTTTTGCCTTGCATTTTACCTTTTTATATTTTCTTTTGACTCTTGGCCTCCTTGCCTTTTTTCCGCTTGCCTTATCTTGTTGCCTGTTTGTCCTTTTTCCTTGCCTTTTTGCCTGTTTCCCTTGGCTTTTTCCCTTTTTGTCTTCCCTTTTTTGCCTTCCATTTTACCTTTGCCGTGTCTTTTTGAATTTTTGCCTCTTTGCCTTTTTGCCTTATCTTTTTGCCTTTTTGCCCTTTTCCCTTGACATTTTGCTTTTTTCCTTGCTTTATTCTTTTTTGCCTTGCTTTTTTCTTTGCTTTTTTTGTCTTTGCTTTTCTGCCTTTTTGGTTTGCCCTTTTGCTTTTTTGCCTTTTTACCTTGTCTTGCCTTTCCTTTTTCCCTTTTTGCCTGGTCTTTTTGCTTTTTTGTTTTTGCATTTTTCCCTTTTTTTGCCTTTTGTCTTGCCTTTTTGCCTTGACTTTTTCCCATTTTACTTGCCTTTTGCCTTTATGATTTGCCTTTTCGTTTTTTAAAACTTTGTCTTCCCTTTTTGCCTTTTTACCGTATTGCCTTGCCTTTGGCCTTCTTGTCTTGCCTTTTGCCTTTTTGTTGCATTTAACCTTTTAGCCTTGTCTTTTCACTGTTTGCCACTATGCATTTTTTCTTTTGCCTTATCTTTTAGCATTTTTGTTCCTTTGCCTAGCCTTTTTGTCTTGCCTTTTTGCCTTCCCTTTTTGCCTTTTGCCTTGTCTTTTTGACTTTTTCCCTCTTTGCCGTTTTTCCTTTTTGCCTTATGTCTTTGTCTTTTTGCCCTTTTGCCTTGCCTTTTTTCCTTTGTTCCTTGCATTTAGTCCTTTTTGCTTTGTTTTCTTCCTTTTTGCTTTTTTGCGTTTTTATTTTGCCCTTTTGCTTTTTTGCCTCATTACCTTGTCTTGCCTTGTCTTTTTGCCTTTTTCCCTGGTCTTTTTGCCCTTTTCGCTTATCTTTTTGCCTTTTGTCTCGCCTTTTTGCCTTTCTTTCTCCCATTTTACCTTGCCTTTTTCATTGCCTTTATGCCCTTATGATTTGCCTTTTTGCCGGTTTGCCTTCCCTTTTTGCCTTTTTACCATATAGTCTTGCCTTTTTGCCTTTTTGTCTTGCTTTTTTGCCTTTTCCCTTTTCATTGCATTTTACCTTTTTGCCTTGTCTTTTGACTTTTTGCCACTTTGCCTTTTTTCTGTTTGCCTTATATTTTTGCCTTTTTGTCCTTTTGCCTTACCTTTTGCATTTTTTCCTTGCCTTTATTCCTTTTTGCCTTGTCTTTTTGCCTTTTTTCTTTTTGTCTGGCATTTTTGCATTTTTGCTTTGCCTCTTTCCTTTTTTGTGTTTTTACCTTGCCTTGCCTTTTTCCCTTTTCTTTTTGCCTTTTTGCTTTTTCCTTGTCTTTTTGCCTTTTCCCTTTGTCATTTAGCCTTTTCCATTTTGCCTTTTGTCTTGCCTTTTTGCCTAGACTTTTCCCTTTTAAGCTTGCCTTTTTCATTCCTTTTTTGCCTTTATGACTTGCCTTTTTGTCTTTTTACTGATTTGCCTTCCCTTTTTGCTTTTTTACCATATTCCCTTGCTGTTTTTGCTTTTTGCCTTGCATTTTACCTTTTTGCCTTGCCTTTGAACTTTTTGCCCCTTTGCCTTTTTTCCGTTTGTCTTATCTTTTTGCCTTTTTGTCCTTTTGTCTTGCCTTTTTCTTTTTTGCCTTGCGTTTTTGCTTTTTGCCTTCCCTTTTCCTTTATTCTTTTTTGCCTTGCCTTTTCCCTTTTCTTTTTTTACTGCCTTTTTTCCATTTTAACTTTTGTCTTATCTCTTTTCGTTTTTGCATTTTTGCATTGCCATTTTGCCTCTTTGTTTTGCCTTTTAGCCTTTATTCCTTTCCTCATGTTGCCTTTTGGCCTTTTATCTTTTTTGCCATTTTTCTTGCCTTGCCTTGCTTTGCATTTTTACCTTTTTTTCTTGCCTTGTCTTTTTGCCTTGCCTTGTCTTTTTGCCTTTTTCTCTTGTCATTTTCCCTTTCCTTTTTGCCTTTATGATTTGCCTTTCTGCCTTTTTACTGGTTTTCCTTCCCTTTTTGCCTTTTTACGGTATTCCCTTGCCTTTTTGTCTGAGTGGTGTTTTTGCCTTTTTGCCTTGACTTGACTTTTGACTCTTTGACTTTTTGCCTTGTTTTTACCTGTTTCCCTTGTCTTTTTGTCTTTTTGCCATGCCTTTTTGCCTTTTGTGTTGCCTTTTTGTCATGACTTTTTCCCTTTTCCCCTTGCCTTTATCATTGCCTTTTTGCCTTTTTACCGGTTTGCCTTCCCTTTTTGCCTTTTTACTGTATTGCCTTGCCTTTTCATCTTTTGTCTTGCCTTTTTGCCTTTTGCCTTGCCTTTTTGCCTTTTTTCCTTGTCTTTATTCCTTTTTGCCTTGAATTTTTGCCTCTTTTCTTTTTGCCTGGCCTTTTATCTTTTTGCTTTGTCTTTTTCTTTTTTGCCTTTTTACATTGCCTTGCCTTGCCTTTTTCCCTTGTCTTTTTGCCTTTTTCCCTTTCCTTTTTGCCTTTTGTCTTGCCTTTTTGCCTTGACTTCTTCCCTTTTTCCCTTGCGTTTTCCAGTGCCTTTTTGCCTTTATGATTTGCCTTTGTGCCCTTTTCCCTTTTTGCGTTTCATTTTCCCTTTTTGCCTTGTCTTTTGACTTTTTGCCTCTTTGTCTTTTTTCCCTTTGCCTTATTTTTTTGCCTTTTGTCCTTTTGCCTTGCCTTTTTGCCTTGCCTTTTTGCCATCCCTTTTCCCTTCCATTTTAGCTTTTTGCATTCTTTTTTACTTTTTCCTTCTTTGCCTTTTTTCCTTTTTTCCTCATCTTTTAGCCATTTTTCCTTTTTTCTTTTTGCCTTGCCTTTTTTCCTTTTTGCTTTTTTGTCTTTTTGTTTTGTTTTTCCCTTTTTTGCCTTTTTACCTTGTCTTGCCTTGCCTTTTTTCCTTGCCTTTTTCCCTTTTTGCTTTTTTCCCTCATCTTTTTGGCTTTTTTTCCTTGCCTTTTTTGCATTTTAACTTTTGTCTTATCTCTTTTCCTGTTTGCATTCTTCATTGCCTTTTTGCTGTGTCTTTTAGCCTTTATTCCTTTCCTTGCATTGCCTTTTTGCCTTTTTACTTTTTTTACCTTTTCCTTGCCTTGCCTTGCCTTGCATTTTGGCCTTTTTTATCTTGCCTTGTGGTTTTGCCTTTTTGTCTTGACTTGCCTTTTGACTTTTTACCTTTTTGCCTATCTCCTTGTCTTTTTGCCTTTTTCCCTTGTCTTTTTGCCTTTTTTCTTTCCTTTTTGCCTTGACTCTTTCCCTTTTTACCTTGCCTTTTTGCCTTTATTATTTGCCTTTTTGCCTTTTTACCAGTTTGTCTTCCCTTTTTGTCTTTTTACTGTATTGCCTTGCCTCTTTCCCTTTTTGGGTTGCATTTTACCTTTTGTCTTGCCTTTTGACTTTTTATCTTTTTGCCTTTTTTCCTTACCTTTTTTCCTTCTGCCTTATGTTTTTGCCTTTTTTCTTTTTGCCTTGCCTTTTTTCCTTTTTTTCTCTTCCCTTCCCTTTTCCCTTTTTGCTTTTTTGCCTTTATACCTTGTCTTTTTGCCTTTTCTTTTTGGATTTTTACCTTTTTTCCATTTTAACTTTTGCCTTATCTCTTTTCCTTTTTGCATTTTTGCATTGCCTTTTGCCTTTTTGCTTTGACGTTTAGCCTTTAATCCTTTCCTTTCATTGCCTTTTTTCTTTTTACTTTTTAACCTTTTTGCCTTTACCTTTGCCTTGCCTTGCTTTGCGTTTTTGCCTTTAAGTCTTGCCTTGTGTTTTTGCCTTTTTGCCTTGACTTGCCTTTTGAATTTTGCCTTTTTTTTTTTTTTTTTTTTGCCTTTTCCCTTGTCTTTTTATCTTTTTCTCTTTTGGCCTTTCATTTTTGCCTTTTGTGTTGCCTTGACTTTTTCCCTTTTAACCTTGCCTTTTTTAATGCCTTTTTGCCTTGCCTTTTTACCTGTCTGCCTTCCCTTTTTGCCTTTTTACCGTGCCTTTTTGTCCTTTTACCTTGCCTTTTTGCCTTCCCTTTTCCTTTTTTGCCTTCCTTTTTAGCTTCTTGCCTTGTCTTTTTTACTTTTTCCCTCTTTGCCTTTTTTCCTTTTTGCCCTTTTGCCTTGCATTTGCCTTTTTTTCTTTGCCTTAATTCCTTTTTGCCTTTTTGTCTACACTTTTTCCTTTTTAGCCTTTTTACCTTGCCTTGTCTTGTCTTTTTGCCTTGCCTTTTTCCCTTGTCTTTTTTGAGTTTTTGCCTGTTTTCCTTGCCTTTTTTCCATTTCCACTTTTGCCTTTTCTCTTTTCCTTTTTGCATTTTTCCATTGCCTTTTAGCCTTCATTCTTTTCCTTTCAATGCCTTTTTGTCTTTTTAGTGTTTTACCTTTTTCCTTCCCTTGCCTTGCAGTGCATTTTTCCCTTTTTGTCTTGTGTTGTTTTTTGCCTTTTTGCCTTGACTTGTCTTTTGACTTTCTGACTTTTTGCCTTGTCTTTTTGAGTTTTTCCCTCCTTGCCTCTTTTCTTTTTTGCCTTATCTTGTTGCCTTTTTGCCCTTTTGCCTTGCCTTTTTGCCTTTTTCCTTGCCTTTATTGTTTTTTGCCTTACCTTTTTTGCTTTTTTCTTTTTACCTTGCCTTTTTTCCTTTTTACTTGTTTGCTTTTTCCTTTTTGCTTTTTTCCTCTTTACCTTCCTTGCATTTTTGCCTTGCTTTTTCCCTTTTTGCCTTTTTCTCTTGTCTTTAGGCTTTTTGCCTTTTTTCCTTGCCATTTTTCCATTTTAACTTTTGCCTTATCTGTTTTCCTTTTTGCATTGCTTTTTACTTTGCCTTTTAGCCTTTCTTCCTCTCCTTTCATTGCCTTTTTGCTTTTTTATCTTTTTGCCTTTTTCCTTGCTTTGCCTTGCTTTGCGTTTTTGCCTTTTTGTCTTGCCTTGTGTTTGTTAGGACTTCACCAGGTGCTTTGTTTTCCCTGGGCAAAAATGAGTCTTCACAATAGGTTAACACTAACACTGAATACTGGTTCCACTTCCAGAACACGGCAACCACAAGGGAGTTCTTAGGAGGAAAACTTCCCTTCCTGAAGGGTAGATTTGCCGAGCTCATTGCAGGAAAGTGAAACCAAGTGAAGATTTTCTCATTTTAACTGCTTTCGTCGTAGGAATGGATGATGTCAGGGTGTTCCTTTTTTCACTGAGAAACACAAAATTTGTCGTTGCTTCTGAGCTCTTTTCTTGACAAAGAACTGAAATTGATATGCATTCAAGTGGGGAAAGACATGGGTTTGCTAGGATTTCACTATGCACTGTGTTTTCCCTGGGCCTCATTGTGCTTACAGGGCAACACTACATAGGATTTCCTCTGCCAGGACAGAGGTTACTGTTATGCAGTTTGTGCTAGGAAACCTTGGCTTCTCAAGTGTGAGTTGAATGAGTTCAGGCAGAAAAGAGAATACAAAAAGCCTTTTTCTCCCTGGGTGATTTCACAATCTCTTAAAGTTAATACTACGTAGTTGCCCCTCTGGAAGGATAAATCCACTTCAATGTAGTTTTTTAGAAGAAGCCTTGTGTTTGCAAGAGCAAATGAGGAATTCATTGCAGGAAAGAGGAAGGAAAAAAGTTTCTCTCATTATGTCTATTTGGTCAGAGGACTGGATGAAGTCAGGGAGTTCTCCCTTTCACAGAGAAACATGCAGGCTGATGTTGCCTCTATGTGCTTTTATTTGGAATACAGTGTGTAGTTACGTGCTTTGAACTGTGGAAAAGCAACAGTGTTTCTTAGGATTTCACCAGGCGCTTTGTTTTCCCTGGGCAAAAATGAGGCTTCACAATAGCTTAATGCTAACACTGCATACTCGTTCCTCTTCCAGAACAGGGCTACCTCAAGAGAGGGCTCCAGAGGAAACCTTCCCTTCGTGAAGGGCAGATTTGGGGAGCTCATTGCAGGAAAGGGAAACCAAATGATGTTTTTTTCCCAGCTGGGATGCTGCTCTCCCCGCTCCAAGACCAGTCGCTGCCTCCCGGGGACTTCTCCCACCGGCTGCACCACCACGCGGCCCGCTCGAACCGGCTGGGCCCCCTCCCGGAATGATTTCGGGGGCTAGGGCTGGGCCCCTTGTCTGTGCCGCCAGCCCCCCTGGGCTCTGGCCCGAGTCGGGCTCCGAAGGTCACCTGACTGGTACGCTGGCTCCAGGCTCTGAAAACAATCGCTGCCTCCCTGTATTTGTTCATTCTGCGTCTCTAAATCTGTGTTTGTTGTTCAGAGTTCGTAGATTGTTATGTGTGTGATCGATTCACTTGTTTTTCAGAGTCTTTGTTGCAAGAGGAATCCGCGGTAGTGTCCACCTACTCCACCATCTTGGCCCCGCCTCCTGTTTTCTTCTTTTTATGGCTTTGTTCTATAGAGAAGAAAAGTATAAATTCAGATTTAAAAATAAAGAATACCATTTTCTGTTAAATATGATGAGCTATCCATAAAAACTTGTTTCATCTCTTTTGTTTGTTAAAAGTTAAAAAAAAGAAAATTACCACTTAGTCCATGATGACCAAAAAAAACCCCTGGGAAATGCCAGTTTCTGAAAGAGTTTCATATATTTTTCAAAACATAATAATAGGTAACTGACTTAACTGAAGAGAGAACATCGCAACCACTTAAGGAAGAATACAGAAAAAAGTAAGTTAGTTCACCTGGAAAGCTCCTGAGATGCTGCAACCTTGAAGCATCAGGTCCCACAGAATGTAGGAGTGAAACATACAGTGGATTATTGGAGGATGGTTTTATTTTCCCATGCTGTATACCATATATAGTGACTGTGGAACAGACCATCAATTGCTCATATGCAAGTTCAAGTTGAAATGGAAGAAAATTAGGACAAGTCCACGAGATCCAAAGCACGACCTTGAATATATCCCACCTAAATTTAGAGACCATTTCAAGAATAGACTTGACACATTGAACACTAATGACCGAAGGCCAGACGAGTTGTCGAATGACATCAAGGACATCATACATGAACAAAGCAAGAGGTTATTAAAAAGACAGAAAAAAAAAAAGAAAAGACCAAAATGGATGTCAGAAGAGACTCTGAAACTTGCTCTTAATGTATTTAAAGGGAACTGAAGGAATGATGAAGTAAAAGAATTAAAAAGATTTCAAAAGGGAGCAGGAGAAGACAAATTAAAGTATTATAATGACATGTGCAAAGACCTAGAGCTGGAAAACCAAAAGGGAAGAGCATGTTCTGCATTTCTCAAGCTGAAAGAACTGAAGAAAAAGTTCAATTCTTGAGTTGAAATACTGAAGGATTCTACAGGAAAATATTAAAAGACGCAGGAAAGACCAAAAGGAGATGGAAGAAATACACAGAGTCACTATACCAACCATTTTGGGTAGCATGTGATCGGGAACTGATGGCCGAAGGGAAGAGGTCCAAGCTACACTGAAAGAGCTGGCAAAAAAGGCTCCAGGAATTGACAATATACCAAATGAGATGTTTTGACAAACAGATGTAGCACTGGAAGTGCTCACTCATTTATGCCAAGAAATTTGGAAGACAGTTACCTGGCCAACCCACCGGAAGAGAGTTATATTTATGTTTATTCCCAAGAAAGGTGATCAAACTAGACAGAGAAATTATCGAACAATATGGTTAATATCACACACAATAAAATTTTGCTGAAGATCATTCAATAGCAGCTGCAGCAGTATATTGACAGGGAACTGCCAGAAATTCAAGACAGATTCAAGAAGAGGACCTGGAACCAAGGATCTCGTAACTGATGTCAGATGAATTCTGGCTGAAAGCAGAGAACACAGGAAAGAGGTTTACTTGTGTTTTGTTGACTATGCAGAGGCATTCAATTGTGTAAACTGTAACAAATTATTGAACACTGGGAAGAATGGGAATTCCAGAACACATAGATAAAGAGGCAGTCATTTGAATAGAACAAGGGGATACTGCGTGGTCTTAAGTCAGTAAAGTTATGTATCAGGGCTATATCATTTCACCACACTTATTCAATTTGTATGCTGATCAAATAATCCAAGAAGCTGGACTATATAAAGAAATGTGGTATCAGGATTGCAGGGAGACTCATTAAACCTGTGTTATGCAGATGACACAACCTTGCTTGCTGAAAGTCCACTTACTGATGAAGATCAAAGACCACTGCCTTCAGTAAGGATTATACCTCAACATAAAGAAAATAAAGATCTTCACAACTGGACCAATAAGCAGCATCATGATAAATGGAGAAAAGATTGAAGTTGTCATTAATTTCCTTCTACTTGGATTCAAAATCAACACCCATGGAAGCAGCAGTTAAGAAATCAAAAGATGTATGGCATTGAGCAAATCTGCTACAAAAGACCTCTTTAAAGTGTTGAGAAGCAAAGGTTTTATCTTGAAGACTAAGGTGCACCTAACCCAAGCCATGGTGTTTTCAGTTGCCTCCTACACATGGGAAAGCTAGACAATGAAAAAGGAAGACTGAAGAATTGACGCCTTTGAGTTGTGGTGTTGGAAAAGAATACTGAATATACAGGGACTGCCAAAAGAACAAATAAATCTTGGAAGAGGTGCAACCAGAATTCTCCTTAGGAGCAAGGATGGTGAGGCTACGTCTCACATATTTCGGACATATTATCAGGAGGGGTCAGTCCCTGGAGAAGGCCATCATGCTTCGTAAAGTACAGGGTGTCTAAAGAGAGGAAGACCCTCAACGAGATGGATTGACACAGTGGCTGCAATGATGGGCTCAAGTATAACAACCGTTGTGAGGATGCTGCAGGACCAGACAGTATATTATTTTTTTCTGTTGTACATAGGATTGTTATGAATGGGAGCCAGTTTGATAACACCTAACAACAAACAACATACCATACAGGCAGGAGAAATCCATTCTGCCTGTGAGGGACAGGTTTCAACAGAGCTTCTATACTAAGATTAGGAAGAAAGGTGATCTATTTCTGAAAATCATTCAGTTAAAACGCTATGGATTACAACAGAGCATTTTCTGACTTGCATGCTTTGGACACATCATTAAAAGGGACCCATAGCTAGAATAGAACATCATATCTGGCAAAGCAGAGTTAAAACAAGGATGAGGGAGACGCTTGGTGCGATGGATTAACATGATAGACATAACAATGAACTTGAAGAAGCCTGCATTTGTGAGGATGATGTAGGACCACGCAACATTGTGTTCTGTTGTGCAAAAGTTTCCATGGGTAGAGTCTATTCAAGAGCATATATCTATCTCTACTCTTTACTATCAGGTTGGCTGCTTATGGGTGATGGAATATATGGTAATATCAATAGACTGAGATCAGGACAACAATTTCGCACTTCTTTTGCACACAAATAGGTATTGTGTCCCAGGGAATGTTTATGGGATATTATGTCAATGGATCACATAGTCTGTAAGCCTCAAATATTGTAGTTGGAGAGACTTTGGAGAAAGAAGCCAAAATCTATATCTAAAGTATTTATCATTTCAATCTATATCTGAAGAATTTATAATTTCCAATAAGTATAATTAAGGTTATGGACAAAATTAAGGTTGTTAATCATCTAACTTTAAAATAGGAAGATTATCCTGTAATATCCAGGTGAGCACACCATAATTGCAAGTATCCTTAAAGGTGGAAGAGAGAGGCAGAAGAGAAATAGGGAGATGTAGTAATGGAAAAATGGTCAAAGATACACAATGAAGCTGACTTTGGAGATTTAGGAGGACAGTCAGGATCCAAGGAAAATGGGTGGCCTCTAGATTCTAGAAAAGATTAGAACCTCCGAAAGAAATGCAACCATACTGACACTTTTATTTTAGCCCAGTGAGACCTATGTCAGATTGTCAGCCTAGAGAACTTAATAATTTTGGGGTGTTTTAAGCACTACATTTGTGGTAATTTGTTACAGGCGTAGTAGAAACCTGATACAACACCTTAAAACATATACTTTAAAAAGCCAGCTTCAGGTGTCCTTGGCAAATCATCAAATTGCAAATCATTGTCGATAGCCCTGATGCCAAAAATTTTTTCAATCTCCATAATTATATTCTGTCCTTCTATGCTAACACCTTCAAGATTAACTCCCATAGTAAAGTGGTTCCCCATTTCTCTTCATACATATTAGCTAGGTACTATAATTACCTCATGTATATCATTTCTACCCCCACATGCCTGTCAGTTCGTCGTACTGTGGGGGCTTGTGTGTTGCTGTGATGCTGGAAGCTATGCCACTGTTATTCAAATACCAGCGGGGTCACCCACGGAGGACAGGTTTCAGCTGAGCTTCCAGGCTAAGACAGACTAGGAAGAAGGACCCGGCAGTCTACTTCTGAAAAGCATTAGCCAGTGAAAACCTTATGAATAGCAGCAGAACATTGTCTGACATAGTGCTGGAAGATGAGCCCCCCAGGTTGGAAGGCACTTAAAAGATGACTGGGGAGGAGCTGATTCCTCAAAGTAGAGTCGACCTTAATGACATGGATGGAGTAAGCTTTCGGGACCTTCATTGGTTGATGTGGCACGACTCAAAATGAGAAAAAACAGCTGCAAACATCCATTAATAATCAGAACCAGGAATGTATGAAGTATGAATCTAGGAAAATTGGAAATCATCACAAATGAAATGGAACACATAAACATCGATATCCTAGGCATTAGTGAGCTGAAATCGACTGGTATTGGCCATTTTGAATCAGAAAATCATATAGTCTACTATGCTGGGAATGAAAACTTGGAGAGGAATGGTGTTGCATTCACCATCAAAAAAAAAGTTTTAAGATCTATCCTGAAGTACAACGCTGTCAGTGATAGGATAATATCCATATGCCTACAAGGAAGACCAGTTAATACGACTATTATTCAAATTTACGCACCATCCACTACGGCCAAAGATGAAGAAACAGAAGATTTTTATCAGCTGTTGCAGTCTGAAATTGATCGAACATGCAATCAAGATGCATTGATAATTACTGGCGATTGGAATGTGAAAGTCGGAAACAAAGAAGGATCAGGAGTTGGAAAATATGGCCTTGGCAATAGAAACAATGCCCGAGATCAAATGAAAGAATTTTGCAAGACCAACTACTTCTTCATTGCAAATACCTTCTTTCACCAACATAAACGGTGACTATACACATGGACCTCACCAGATGGAACACACAAAAAATCAAATTGACTACATCTGTGGAAAGAGATGATGGAAAAGTTCAATATCATCAGTCAGAACAAGGCCAGGGGCAGACTGTGGAACAGACCATCAATTGCTCATATGCAAGTTCAAGCTGAAACTGAAGAAAATCAGAGCAAGTCCATGAGATCCAAAATATGACCTTGAGTATATCCCACCTAAATCTAGAGACCATCTCAAGAATAGATTTGATGCATCGAACACTGTTGACCGAAGACCAGACAAGTTGTGGGATGACATCAAGGACATCATACATGAAGAAAGCAAGAGGTCACTGAAAAGACAGGAAAGAAAGAAAAGACCAAGATGAATGTCAGAGGAGACTTTGAAACTTGCTCTCGAATGTCGAGTAGCTAAAGCAAAAGGAAGAATTGATGAAGTAAAAGAACTGAGCAGAAGATTTCAAAGGGCCTCTCGAGAAGACAAAGTATTATAATGACATGTGCAAAGAGCTGGAGATGGAAAACCAAAAGGGAAGAACATGCTCAGCCTTTCTCAAGCTGAAAGAACTGAAGAAAAAATTCAAGCTTCGAGTTGCAATAGTGAAGGATTCCATGGGGAAAATATTAAATGACACAGGAGGCATCAAAAGAATATGGAAGAAATACACAGAGCATTATACCAAAAAGAATTAGTTGATACTCAACCATTTCAAGAGCTGGCATATGATCAGGAACTGAAGGTGCTGAAGGAAGAAGCCCAAGCTTCTCTGAAGGCATTGGTGAAAAACAAGGCTCCAGGAATTGATGGAATATCAATTGAGATGTTTCAACAAACAGATGCAGCACTGGACGTGCTCACTCATCTATGGCAAGAAATATGGAAGACAGCTTCCTGGCCAACTGAGTGGAACAGACCCATATTTACTCCTATTCCCAAGAAAGGTGATCCAACCAAAGGTGGAAATTATAGAACAATATCATTAATATCACATGCAAGCAAAATTCTGCTGAAGATCATTCAAAAACGGCCACAGCAGTATATCGACAGGGAACTGCCAGAAATTCAGACTGGTTTCAGAAGAGGACGTGGAACCAGTGATATCATTGCTGATGTCAGATGGATCCTGGCTGAAAGCAGCTGTGTTTCATTGACTATGCAAAGGCATTTGACTGTGTCGATCATAACAAGCTATGGATAACATTGTGAAGAATGCGAATTCCAGAACACTTAATTGTGCTCATGAGGAACCTTTACATAGATCAAGAGGCTGTTGTTTGGACAGAACAAGGGAATACTGATTTGTTTAAAGTCAGGAAAGGTGTGTGCTGAACAAATAATCTGAGGAGCTGGACTATATGAAGAAGAACGGGGCATCAGGATTGGAGGAAGACTCATCAACAACCTGCGTTATGCAGATGACACAACCTTGCTTGCTGAAAGTGAAGAGGGCTTGAAGCATTTATTAATGAAGATCAAAGATCATAGCCTTCAGTGTGGACTGCACCTCAACATAAAGAAAACAAAAATGCTCACAACTGCACCAATGAGCAACATCATGATAAACAGAGAAAAGATTGAAGTTGTCAAGGATTTCATTTTACTTGGATCCACAATCAACAGCCATGGAAGCAGCAGTCAAGAAATCAAAAGACGCATTGCACTGGGTAAATCTGCTGCAAAGGACCTCTTCAAAGTGTTGAAGAGCAAAGATGTCACCCTGAAGATGAAAGTGCGCCTGACCCAAGCCATGGTATTTTCAGTTGCGTCATATGCATGTGAAAGCTGGACAATGGATAAGGGAGACTGAAGAAGAGTTGACGTCTTTGAATTGTGGTGTTGGCGAAGAATATTGAATACACCACGGACTGCCAAAAGAACGAACAAATCTGTCTTAGAAGAAGTGTGACCAGAATGCTCCTTAGAGGCAAGGATGGTGATGTTGCATCTTACATACTTTGGACATGTTGTCAGGAGGGATCAGTTCCTGGAGAAGGACATCATGCTTGGCAGAGTACAGGGTCAGCAGAAAAGAGGAAGACCCTCAATGAGGTGAACTGACATGGTGGCTGCAACAATGAGCTCAAGCATAACAACAATTGTAAGGATGGCGCAGGACCGGGCAGTGTTTCATTCTGTTGTGCATAGGGTAGCTATGAGTTGGAACTGACTTGACGGCACCTAACAACAGCAACAACATATCATTTTCTAAGAGGAAGGGTTGTATTTTACTGCCTTGATTTTCCTGAGACTTGTCCCTGGTTAGACCTTTGGAAGTAATAAGGGATATAGGAGAAAGTTGTGGAAAACAATTGTCATTGCACAACAATTGCTTCAGATGAATTTTGGGGTTCGTGGTTCTCACCGTTCTGCACAAACATTTCCCTGTTTTACCCTGAGAGTTCTATTCTCTTTCTATCAGGATGCTGAATTCAGTAAAGGACTTCTTTTGAGGCTGTACCTTCAGTCTTCTTTGCAGTTCTGCCACTTTTCTTATAAAATCCTGACCCTGATCTAACACACAATTTCTTCCTGCAAGAGACTTGGTGACAGTGGCACCAGAGGCTTCATATTTACTACATGTCCAGGAGACATAATAGATGAAGTGTTTCTGGGTAGACACCTACATTGGATCCAATACACACTCCCTTTTTGTTTTTTTCTTTCCTTGAAACAGAAGAAGACAGCAGTAAAACTCTTCCAACTGGAACCTACTACTATAAAAAATTTCCAATAGCTGAATAAAACTCTAGATTTTGTAATCAGTGGTAAACGACTTGGGATAAATTTCACCTGGTAATTCACAGAATCTGAAAAAAAATAAGAGATGTATACACGTCACTATAATTCTTCTGATTCTACAGCGTTCCATGTCCACACAGAATAATAGATGGTCATTTTCTCTAGCTAAAGAAATGCCAAAGATCTTGGTACAGTAAAATTGGTGCAAATTTAATAACTTTAATACAGTATGGTACAAAAATAGAAATGGAAGTCTCAAACAAAAACATTCATGTCTAATTTTCTGTACAGATAAAAATACAAATAAGAAAGGAAATTGAAATTGGGTTCTTAATGATCATGTAATTAGAGACTGTGGCGTCAGGTGGATAGTGTCAAAAGTTGCTATCCATCCCCCCTGCATGCAGAAACATACATTTTATATAAACATTCAGTTCTCTCTACTCAATTTATTCTCTTCTCTGATTTGTATTGAAAACTCACTGAAATTTCCATCTGCGACATACATATTTCTGTTCCAAAGCCCCAAACCCCTCCTCTGGGTTATCATATTCAGTTTTGAAAAGAGAAAATCTACCAGTCTGGGAATTTAAGAATCTAGAGGCTAACTGTAATCACAATAAAAATAACAAACAAACTCATTATGGTTTTTTGGTTATAATCTTTACAAAAGTGGATTCACCAGGCCCTTTTCTCCATTGCCCTGCTGGGTGGGTACGAACTGCCAACCTTTGCTTGATAGTCAAGCAACACCACAAATCGACATGAAGAAGGACAGAGAAAACACCAGATCAAAATTACAAGTGCTCACAGACATCCAACAGAGGCAGAGAGACCATTGTGAAAAATCTAAGGCAATGGGCCTTACACACCTGTTTGTACCTGGCGTGGTCTCTTCCTTGACATGAAATTGACAACCAGTGTATGTGTTCGTATTGTCTATTTTCCTGAAGAAACTAGCACTCAATTCCAAAGATAGGATTCTATTAAATCCAAAATAAGAAGATACTATTTTCTGTTGAATCCTTCTAGGTCAATTCACGCTGTGAAGACAGATTTGAAACTTCCATTCATCTTTGGTCATCTGAAATAAGTTCCTTGCTCCGTGACTTCCTCATGGCATTTTTCACCTCAGCATTTCTCAGCATATAAATCAGAGGGTTAATCAAAGGTGTTCTGATTGTATAAATCACAGCTATCATTTTATCCATGGGGAAGGTGGCTGTGGGGCGTGTGTATATAAATGTACAAGAACCAAAGAATAAGATGACTATGATGACGGGGAGGTGCAGGTAGAAAGAGCTTTTTTCCTCCCTTCAGCACTGTGGTTTCTCAGAGAATGCAAGATGATACCATAGGAGAACATCAGCATGACAAAACTTGCTGTGCAAATGGCCCCACTATTGGACACCAATAGTAGGTTGGTCACATAGGTGTCTGTACAGGCAAGTTTCAGCAAGGGCTGCAAGTCACATAAATAGCAATCAATCACTTCGGGACCACAGAAAGGTAAACTCAAGGTCAGAAAAATCTGAACTGAAGAATGCACACAGGACGCTACCCAGCCTGTAGCTACCCACACACTGCAGATCCGCCGGTTCATGATGCTCATGTAGTGCGGGGGTTTACAGATGACCACATAGTGGTCAACAGCTATGAGGATAAGGATGAAGATCTCCAGGCAGCCAAAGAAATGGAATGAAAAGACTTGGATCATGCACTCGCTAAAAGAGATAGTGTTATTTTTCAGAAGGGTATTCACAATCATTCTAGGGGCTGTGGAAGTAGAGAAGCAGGTATCCAATAAGGATAAATAGAAAAGCAAAAAGTACATTGGACTACCAAGTCCCTGGCTGGTCTTGATGGTAACAATAATCAATGAGTTACCCAACAATGTCCCTAAGTAGAAAAGCAAGAAAAAGACAAACACTATTTTCTTTTTAACAGGCTCTTGTGTCAACCCCAAGCAAGATGAACTCAGTCACATTATTATTCAGCAGCATGATTTCATGAATGAGGAGAAGGTACAAATATGAAATGGTTTATCTGAAAAAAAAGATACAGGAATTAATATAAGGAGATATGCAACACTGTGAAATATTTTAAGTAAATTAATTTGTGGTGCTATGTGGTGTTATGGGACATTTTTGCAAAATTAACTATCCCTCATCAGGGACATTCTAGCTGTTGTTACTTAATGAGTCACTTCATCTTTTTGTTCCTAAATTTATAATGACCTCTTCATAGGACGATTTTAAGTCTCAGATAAGCTTATGAAAGATACTTTCTTAAATCACTCTTAAATGCACCTGCTTTTTAGCTTTAATATGTTTCTGCTTTTGTTAATTTGGTTTACTTGAGGGATACAAAATCAGGATATATGGTTCCAACTTGTTATTTAGTTTCTTTTTTTTCATATTCAGTAGACCTTGGGGCCCATGATTTGCATTGTTTTTCACTCAGCATTTAGGATACATCAGCCTTCCCTTTTGAGTTTAATGTTATAAAGTCACACACTATTCCCATTCTTTTAAAGAATGTCTTATTTATACATAGATGTAGACATTCCGTATTAGTGAGACATTCTTATATAACGTAAAAAATAAGCCAAAAAAAAAAAAACCTGTTGCTATCAAGTCAATTCTATCTCATGGAGACCCCATGTGTCACAGAGTAGAACTACTCCATAGGGTTTTCTTAGCTGTAATTTTTACAGAAACAGATCACCAAGCCTTTCTTCAATGATGGTGCTGGGTTGGTTCAAACTACCACACTTTAGGTTCATAGTCAAGAACAAACTGTTTGCCCCACTCAGGGACCAACAAATACATATGAATTCCACTTGTTTACTGAACACTCTCTCCCAGAAATTCCAGCTTGAAAAAAAGGAGTAAGAAACATTCATTTACTCCATGTATTCAAGATGATTCTGACTCATAGTAATCCTATAAAAACTTATTAAACCAAAACCAAACCCATTGCTGTGATTCAATTCCTACTCATAGTGACCCTTTAGAATAGAGTAGAACTGCGCCCCCGCCCCCATAGGGTTTTCAAGGAGTGCCTGGTGGATTCAAACTTCTGACCTTTTGGTTAGCAGCTAAACTCTTAACCACTGCACCATCAGTGCTCCGTAAACACTTATTAGCTTCTAAAAAATCTATTTTTGCCTTCAAACATCTTAATGATATTCAATACTTCACATTTGCTAATAAGCACAAATGAAAGTTCTTTGACAATCAGTAATATCTCAAATATTCCCATTTCTATTTTTCTTCCTCCAATTTCTGAAAAGCTGAAAAACACCTCCTTGAGGACTCAAAGTTCCTGAGCTCACATTTGCAAATTAAAAGAGGGGTGATGATTGCTTAATAGTTCATGCTTCAGGTTTTTAGCTTAAGCATTTTAGATTTGGGGCAGTAAGAGTGGGGGTTGTTACCAGGAGCACCAGGCAGTTGGATCAAAGCATGACTGTAGTCCCCAGTAAAGTTTGTATTATTCTGGTAGCTGAAAACCCCATGTTCCTGGAACAGAGCAAAGTAGCAGAAAAAGTAGGGCAATGTGGTTAGAAGAGAGACAGTAACTGGCTTTGTTATTGAATTTGTTTTCTGACCTGCCAAAGTTAATGATTATTATTGAAATTTGAAATACCACATCTTTCAATGAAGACTTCTTTTACAAATTTAGACAGAAATAATCAAAACCTTCACTTTCAAGGACAAAACTTTTTTTTTTACATCTTTCTCATCACTATGACATTTGAAGGGAGGTCATATGCAAGTAAAAATATATACTGAAATGTTATACATTTAAATATAATACAGAAGACAATTATCTTATTGTGTTCTTCCCAAGTCACATCCATACCTCCAGTACATTGTCTAGAGAGTTATAAGTTGGCCATAATCCAGATTGGGTTAGTCAAAATAGACTAGTTTCTTCTTCCTTTGTAAATTATCTTTTCCTCAACAGCCTTCAAATAAACCTTATCTTCCTCCAAAGTAAAACCTACCCTTGGAAAATTTCCTGATAAAGTTATTCATTTTGGAGTGCCCAGAATAAAATATAATTTTCTTTGGACTATGTGATTCTGGCAAGAATAAACTGTAAGAAACCTGAGTCTTGGTATCTTAACCATTACAGTAAGCTCATTCTTTGCATTATTCACTTTTAAATGAGTGATTCATCATAAAATATTTGTGTTTGAAAATACGGTAGGCGTTGGAGGTAAGATGATAGAAAAGTCTCATTCATCTTCAATAGTCTATGATTCTGGTCACCCCTTTGAGAGTAGAGTTTGGGTTTGTATATTATTGATCCCATTAGATTATCCATTTCTAAAACAAGTTCATTTTCTACGTATATTTTGACATCTTTAAGATGAATTATGAATCATAAATACTTTTTATTAACTTGTTTATAATTTTGAGTTCTGTCTTAATTATCTAGTGCTGCTATAACAAAAATACCACACCTAGGTGAATTTAAATAAATTTTTTTCTCACTGTTAGGAGGTTAGAAGTTCAAAATCAAGGCGCTGGCTCTAAAGGAAGGTTTATTCCCTTGTGGGCTCTGGAGGAAGGTCCTTGTCTTGTCAGCTTTTATTTCTTGGCTCTTTGGCAATCTTCATGTGGTATGGCATTTATCTTCCCTCATCTCTACTTGCTTGCTTGCTTATTTAATCTATTTTATATATTTAAAAAAATTTGATTTAAAACACACCCTACATTAATAGTGTCTCATTAACATATCAAAGAAAACCCATTCACAAATGGGATTATAGCCACAGGTATTGGGGATCTGCAGTCTTAAAGCTCATTTCTACCCATTCATATTCCAAACAAATCAGACTACTTTAATCATACATTCATTAATATCCTTGAGAAACATTTTCTGTAACCTAAAGTACACATATTTTTTTTTTGAACAAAGGAATTTTTAATCTACAAATCGTGATCTAGAATAGCATGAATAGGGTTACCAAACTGACAAATATTCATTGAGTTCTGTGTCTAATAAGGATATATTCAGCATGCAATGGGAGCATGGGAGTAAGGATTAGTAAGTGTATCAGGTGGGAACTTCACAATGGAAATGATGAAGAAGCCAAAGATTAGACATGAATAGGGATGACGTTCTCAAAACCCATCTTGCTATCTCCTTTCTTCCTGGGATCCTTTTCATATCCAGCTGCTTCATCCTTCTCGAAACTTTGTGACCCGACTACAGAGGAACCTCCTCCAGGCAGCCTTCAGTTCTTGGCTTGTGATGAAGAAAATTCTCTCTCTTACTTTCTACAAGCTTTCTTTATAATATTTCTTATAATGTTACATATTTTCACTTACAATACAACTATTCATATGAGATTGTTTTAGCTTCCTTCCTCAAATAAGATTCTTGTAAAACTTTGTGCTTTCAGAATTTTATTTTCTACTGTTCCAAATCAAATGCCTTATACAATATAGGTGCTCAGTAAATGCTTTTTAACTGAACATTCTCTACCTCATAAAATGTAGTAATATTTATCTGCTAATAAATGCTACTAATTACTGTATAATATTATTAATTGCTAATATTATAATGCTATTCTGATTACAAGGAGCCCTGGTGGTGCAGTGGTTGAAACAGCTTGGCTTATAACCAAAAGGTTGGCGGTTGGAACCCACCAGCTGCTCCTCGGAAGAAAGATGTGGCAGTCTGCCTCTGTAAAGATTACAGCCTTGGAAACTCTATAAATCGGTTCTACTCTGTCCTATAAGTTTGCTATGAGTCGGAATTGACTCAATGGCGATGGGAATTCTGATTACAAAATATATTCACACCATTCGTGTGTGTGAGAGAAGGTTAACAGGTTGTCCCAGGGTTCTTTAGCTCTCAAACATCCAGCTTAAGGCATGGTATAGTTTACCTTTTTTGAACTCCACACTCTATATAAGTGAATCCCTTGACTTCTTATATGTAGTAAAGAGATACCTTGAAAACAGTCTGACTTGATAACTATAAGGTTGTCATAAAATTCAATATACATTACCTATGCTTCCAATGGGATCATAGTGGTTAAGAGCTACAGCTGCTAAACAAAATGTTGGCAGTTCAAATCCACCAAGTGCTCCTTGGAAACCATATGGGACAGTTCTACTCTGTCCTACAGGGTTGCTATGAGTCGGAATCGACTCTACAACTCTACGGCAATGGGTTTGGTTTTGGTTTATGCTTCCAATATCTGGTTGTCCCAAACATAACAACATTAATATTTAATTGTTCCTCTTATTGAATTTTATCACACAGAGAAGCAGTAGTATTACAGAGGCAAAATGGTAAACAAGATGTCAAAAGGAAGTAAGTCGGGTAGGGACAAATATTGAGTAAAAGGGATGATATTTACCCAAAATATTTTCAGGAACTCCTTCCCACATAGAGGGCATATAGGGCATACTATTCTTCAATTCATCATATAGTTTTTAGCCTCCTTATCATCATGTTTGTTCTGAAGTTTCTCTGAGATGTCATTACTCAACTTTTCAAAATAAACCTCAGAAGAGTGTCAACTGCAAATTATGTTTTCTTTCATTTTTGAAACATGTAGGGAGTAATTATTCTATACTGTGATATTACAATATTCTATTTAATGTACTGACTTGGAGATGGAAAAGCTGGCATTCTGCAGAAACTATGCCAAGTTCATCAGGTCCATTAACTTTTTATCTAATTTCTAATCAGACATAACCTCTTCTAACTTTCCAGTACTTGAAGCTCTTCACTACAACTTCATTGCTACATTACAACAGAAGCATTTGTGAACTTTTATACAGTCTACTATTTCAAGAAGCAATAAATCTGGGATTCATTCTTCTCTCCCCACACAACAATGATGGCTTTTCACATAGCAGATGCTCATAAAATATTTGTTGAATTCAAAAGGTAGATTTTCTTCCCCAGATTTGTATTTTGTTCTACTTGTTTCCTAAGTTAATGGTAAACTTTTACAAACACTGAGTTGTTAATTTTTTTTCCCTGTTCCTTTCTCAGAAGATGTGGCAGCAGTATAGTGACAAAACATAAGGAAGCGTATTAGAATATTATGCTGAATTACTCTGTAATGATGTCTTTCTGAGTTCATAAAGATGGAAATAATCTTTTACTTAGACTAAGTTACTATCAAGTCTATTTACCCCTTTTTTAAATAAGCATTCTCATAGAATACTGGAGGGAAAAAGGGTCTCTACATTCCAGAGGGAATACTTTAACACATAATGATGTAAGGTGTTATCATTCTAGAAAGTATTATCACCTAAAGTTTTCCTTCCTGTGTTGGTCAGAAACATCCCAGGTGTTGTACTAAACTTAAATTTTTGTTCATCTATTTAGCCTGTAAGAATAGCAAGTTGTTTTTCGGTGCCATCCAGTCAATTCTGATTCATAGCCACCCTATAGGAAAGAGTAGAGCTGCCCTCATAGGGTTTCCAAGGCTGTAATCTTTAGGGGAGCAGATCATTAGGTCTTTTCTCCCACAGAGTGGCTGGCTGGTGGGTTCTAACTAACGACCTTTGAGTTAGCAGCCCAGTCCTTAACCACTGCACCATGAGGGCAAATTAACCCTCCTCATACTCAGAAACCAGAAAAAAACAAGGGTTTGTTAGGTGCCTCAGGCAGATCAAAGGTACCTGAGAAAAAAAGAAAAAGACAAGAGGTGATGAAAGTTGTGTAGAAAACAGGGAAAAGAAAAAATAATGTCACTGTTTAGAGAGAAAGAAGATTGCAAAAAGAGTTCCAGTCCCACCCAGCACTCTAAGTTGCCCCTCACTGCATTAAAACCCATTGCCATCTAGTCAATTCCAATATATAGCAACAGTATAGGACAGAGTAGAACTGGCCCATACGGTTTCCAAGAAGCAGCTGGTGGATGCAAACAGTGGACCTTTTGGATAGCAGACAAGCTCTTAACCACTGACCACCAGGGCTCCCTTTCCTGCATTAGCAGACATTTTTTTCTGGCTCTTGTAATTTATTTGCAAGTAAAACTTAAGGAAGCCATTGTGGCATCCTGAAACCAGAGATTCTATGTTGTGGGCTATAAACATCCTTCACCAAGGAACCAGATTTACAGCAAGGGGTTAAAGAAGATAATTATATATAAATATAATAACTATAACTATACATAGAGAGAGAGAAAGAGACAAAGAAAGCCCTGGTGGCAGAGTGGTTAAGAGCTCGGACTACAAACCAAAAGGTTGGCAGCTCAAATCCACTAGCTGCTCCTTGGAAACCCTATGAAGTAGGTGTACTCTGCTCTGTAAGGTCACTATGAGTTGGAATGGACTCGGTGGCAACAGGTTTGCGTTTCCTTTGGTATACATATAGTTATAGTTTTATAGTTATAACGGTTATAGTTATAGTAGTTACAGTTATAGTTATAACCATAGCTATAGTTATTATATAGTTGTTATAGTTATTTATACATAATTATTTGCAACTTAATAGATACCTCTTATTTATCTAATTCATTTCCATTTGTTCTACTAATACATGTTAGTAAAAAGTCATTTAATAGAGAATACTGTTTTATTGAAATGATTTTACTTCATCAAATATTTATTGAGTAGTGGAAATTACAGAACACTGTATTTTGCTCGTGAGGAACCTGTGCATAAATGAAGAGGCAGTCGTTTGAACAGAACAAGGGTATACTGTGTGGTTTAAAGCAAAGAAAGTTTTGATTTAGAGTCGTATCCTTTCACCATACTTATTAAATCTATATGCTGAGCAAATAATCCAAGAAACTGGGCTATATTAAGAGGAATGCAGCATTAGGATTGGAGGAAGACTCATTAACAACTTGCGTTATGCAGATGACACAACCTTGCTTGCTGAAAATGAAGAGGACTTGAAGCACTTACTGATGAAGGCTGTAGCCTTCAGTGTAGATTACACCTCAAAATAAAGAAAACAAAAATCTTCACAACTGGATCAATAAGCAACATCATGATAAAAGGAAAAAAGATTGAATTTGTCAAGAATTTCTTTTACTTGTATCCACAATCAACACCCATGGGAGAGCAGTCAAGAAATCAAACAATGTATTGTATTGGGCAAATCTGCTGCAGAAGACCTCTTTAAAGTGTTAAGAAGCAAAAACATCACCTTCAAGACTAGGGTTCACCTGACCCAAGCCACTGTGTTTTCAATTGCATAATATCAGTGCGAAAGCTGAGCATTGAATAAGGAAGACCTAAGAAGAGTTGGCGCCTTCGAATTATGGTGTTGGCAAAGAATATTGAATATATCGTGGACTGCCAAAAGAATGAACAAATCTGTCATGGAATAAGTAGAGCCAGAATGCTCCTTAGTAGCAAGAATGAGGAGACTTCGTCTCACATACTTTGGGCATGTTATCAGGAGCAATCAGTCCCTGGAGAAGGATATCATGCTTGGTAAAGCAGAAAGTCAGAAAAAAAAAAAGAAGACACTCAACAAAATGGATTGACATGGTGGCCACAACAATGGGCTCGAGCATAACAATGATTATAAGGATGGTGCAGGACCAGGCAGTGTTTCATTCTGTTGTGCATAGGGTTGCTATGAGTTGGAGCTAATGGCAACTAACAACAACAACCTTTTATATGCTAGACACCGTGTTTAACCCTTTGCATAAGATACATATATATTTAATTTACTTAGCTATTCCATGAGTTATGTATTAGCAATGACATTTTATATGAGAGAAAATTGAAATTCACAGAAGTAGCTTGCCCAGGTTGCACATTTAGAAAATTCAATACTGAAATCTATACCAGTGACTATTTTCATCCATGGTTTGTCTTCTTTCTACTCATTTTCCATACACTCTCCTGAATTGGGAATCAGGGAGTATTAGAAAGTGATGATGAAGAAAGACGTAGCTAATGGTTAAGTGATGGTATGTCAGGTTGGGGAGTTAAAATTAACGGTAAAGCCGTGGGGATAGGGTTGAATTTGAAGTGCCCATAGCATATGCTAGTGAAAATGTTCAGTAGACACTTGTATTTTTTTTTTTTTTTTTATGAAATTCAAGTCAGGGCTGTAGAACTAGATTTTGGAATCTTTACTTGTGTATGATAGCTGAAATCATGAGATTAGATGAGGTCACCCAAGGAAAACAAGTAGAGAGTTTGGATAATTGGGCAAGCAACAAAATGTAGGGTTACACTAGCATCTAAAAGACTGGCAGAAACAACGAAGAATCCCAGAAGGGACTCAGGAAACATTTCCAAAGAATCATGAGCAAAATCACAAAAGAGTAGTCATATGGAACCCAAAGCATTATAGTTTTAGGAAGGAATTAGTGAATTTTCTGCATAAGAAAGCCACCTGAGCACTAGTGTCTGAAACCCATATACAGGCAAATCCTGATTAAACTGATCAGTGACTAAAGAAATGTAAAATAAGAAAAAGGACTAGGAACTAAGAAATAATTCCACTTTTATTCCTCAAACAAAGTAGATTCTACTGAACTGTAGAGGACCCCTGGTAGCATAGTGCTTAAGAGCTCGGCTGATAACCAAAAGGTTGGCAGTTTGAATCCACCAGCCTCTCCTTGGAAACCCTATGGGGCAGTTCTACTCTGTCCTATAGGGTCACTATGAGTTGGAACTGACTCAATGGAACACAACAACAACTGAACTGTAAGCACTTGATGAAGGTAGGGATCATGACTCACTTGTTCACTGTCATATCTAATATCAACCAACCAACCAACCCATTGCTGTCAAGTCAATTCTGAATCATAGCAATGCCATAGGACAGAGTAGAACTGCCCCCTAGACTTTTCAAGGAGTGCTTGGTGGATTTGAACTGCTGACCTTTTCATTAACAGCCGTGGCACTTAACCATCAAGCCACCAGGGTTTCCATATCTAATATAAACTGAAAAAACCAAACCCAGTGCCGTTGAGTCGATTCCAACTCATAGCAACCCTATAGGACAGAGTAGAACTGCCCCATAGAGTTTCCAAGGAGCGCCTGGTGGATACGAACTGCCAACCCTTTGGTTAGCAGCTGTAGCACTTAACCACTACGCCACCAGGGTTTAATAAATGATAGTTTATAGCATGCATTTAATAATCAATTGTTCAGTAACTGAATGAATAAAGCAAAGAAAAAATTGGAAAATAATTTAAGTAATAACATAATTACCTTTTCTGAAAAATTACCTTTGTAATGGTAAATGAAATAAGTACAAGAAATTCTCTCTGAACTTACACTAAGACCACTAATTGAAAAGAACAGCAAACAGAAGTGAGGTCAGGGTTTGGGACACAAGTACTCCTCTGGGATTCCTTTACATTGATGTGACTTAACAGCACTTAGAATCTACTGGGAGACAATATCAAATGAAATATTGAAAATGACAGGTTGTCTCCGTAATAGAGTATGATGTCTTCACGAAGTAGTGTGCAATATGGTGTCAATACGGAATGGATGCATCCATCCTTTGGGGAATATCTGCTATCTTGCTGCACAATATCTAAACACCCTTCCAGATATATCCTGCCTGCTTTATAAGGATGCTAAAGATGAGTTGCAGAAAAACTGTCTTAGTGGGCTCTGATTGTGCCTTATCGGAGTCCATTTTCCTTCCTTGGGTAACTGAACCTTGATCTTCCTCTGAGGAACTAACGATGTTCCAATGTTCAAATTTCTGAGGTAATACCATACATTTTCACAAGGAGTATAGGAAATGCAACCTAACCATGTACCAAAGAAAGACTGAATATTTGTGAACATCCCTAAAAACCTCCACATTATGAGGAAAGGGTTAAGCAGAATATTCTATTTTTTTTTGTTTTAATCAGGAACATGGATAATCTGTAATCCACAAACAGCCTAAGCTTATATTTTTTAATATCTGTCTAAAAATGTCAATTCCTAGCCACTTAGACTGTGTCATATTTAGAGTACAATTTCTAGAACACTTAAATAGACTGGTGTTCTATGTAGAAGACAAATGGAAGAAAGATTTCCCCTTGAAAAAAAATTTTTTCCCCTTATTTATTAAATATTATTAAGATACATGGTCTTAAAAGTTGGTTTGGGGGTATTTGATTAATTTTTTGTAAGCAGAAGAATATCTATAGAAATGTTTTCATCTACCATTGTACCTATATTTGTACCTACTTTAGTCCAGAAATTGTGAAGCAAATAATTAAAGAGGACTTGTAGAGGTTAGGAGAGGCATGATAATGAAGAAATCTTAGAGTTGTACATGATATCACACAGTTGTTTGATTCTTAGAATATAGCCTGGTCTCAAAAATCTAGCCAAGTAGAAGAAGGTTCCCAGTTTGGAAAGTGGCAGTGAGATATATCTTAACACCTTCATTGATTTGCTACAGCTCAAGAAATAGATGAACATCCAGGACCTTGAGTCTTAAGTGGACTTGTGACCTCTGATTGGAAGACTGTCTGCAGGTGCCTGTAAGAAATTCCTTCAAGTGAAAAGCTAAGAAAGACTACATGATCAAAGAGACTTACCTTTATTCTACTGCACCCAATGTGACTTATTACTTGGTGTGTAAATGTTGGTATGTAGATGCCAAGCATTTCTCTGGGGTGTAATTTCTTGAGGTCATGAGCTAAATTAAGGCAATGATAATGATGTATTCTTTACAACAGTCCTACAGATTCCCTCGAACTGACTCTGGCACACGAAGCAGGGGGAAAAAAAGTGCATTCCCTGAGGTACACAGCAAGCTTGGTCAATGTCTTCTTCCCAAATGGTCTCTTGATCTCCCAGGCTGATGCAATGTCTTAATTATTCAGAATGCTTGCTGCCAAAACTGCTTCCATACTAACAGGCACTGTTACTTATCAACTCTCCAGCGATAACTTCTAGCAGCAATGCTTTCTTGGCAGGAACTTTGGAGCTGAATCCTACTATAAAAAAATTTTTTTTTTTTTGAGAAAAAGGAGCTACTGAAAATGACTCCTACTAGCAGTTCCAATTCCCCAAAGTAGTAAAAGACTCTCTGAAGACATTACATCAGCTGCCGTGTGCAGCGTTTCTGTATCCAGTGGCCGGAGCAGTCAAGAACTGTGGTTCAGGCCACTGGCCTTTCTTCCCATCTCTGAGTTCATGCCAACTCTCTGCCTTCACACATAGCATCTACCTGAGATCACTTTTCTCCCTTTCCTGTCATTCAGAGCATGGGCAGAGCTCATCCTCACACTCAAGACTTGTGATTCCCTTTGAGATTTTCATTGTATACATACATACACACACACACACATATATATATATATATAGCACTTCAGGGTACCTTTTCAATTTGTAGACAATTGTTTATCAAACTTGAGTACCTTGTAGAAATTTTTAACAGGAATGCTCTAAAGTTCAGCTTAAGCCTTGGTATTTAGTCGACATCATTTATCACCTTAGACTATAGCATTTGAAAGGTCCAAGAGCTGAATGCCTACTTCAGTGTCATTTCTGATATCCCTGACCTTCGGAGATATGACTACATAGGTTCCAATCATATCCAATTTACATAATGATAGTATTACAGATTAGCCATGAATATTCATTTTCAAATATTGGTGATGATTCTAGGTGTAACTTGAAGAGAATATCCCCTTATATGTTTTATTTTATTATCACTTCGGTTTTCTTTCTAATGTCAAACATTAACCAGATTGACATTCCCGTAAGATCAATAATTATAATACTAATCTTTTATCCAATATCAGAATAGAGACATGAAAGTCATAACTGCAGCTGACAGAAAATCATTTCAGGAGCAAGCAAAATGAAATTGCAAATACTTTCCTTCCTTCATTTTTTCTTTTGCACTAGCACCTCATTGCTAACCAATGAAATCTTTTTTTTTTTTCCTATTTCTTCCTGCTTCAAACTAATTAATTGAATTATCTGATAGGGCTAACATTGCTCTGTCACATTTAACTGTGCATACATGTGGGTACACAAGCACATACACACACATGAACACACACAAAACACCCTTAAGGTATGTGAAATTTATTATTTAATAATATTTTTACTTTGTGTCTGATTTGTGTTATGGATTGAATTGTATCCCCCAAAATATGCATTAGAACCCTAACCCCTGTACCTATGGATGTAATCTAATATAATAATCGCCTTACATGTAGTGTGATGTAATCATTTTCCTTACAATTATAGGTACAATAAAGTGCAGGAGGCTTGTTAATTATAGGAAAAGTGTGAAACAAATACCTGAGATAAAATCAGGAATAGATGATGCTCCGGAGACTGCCCCTGAGGCAGCAGCAACAGCCTTGGCATCTGTCTTGCTACCAGATTCAAAATGGTCTGTAATTTATTTGAAAAGGGTGACATCAACAGACAATTAGCAGAACTTGTAACTGAAGCACACTTCCAGGTCTTTCAGATAAAAATAAAATGATAAAGACTCTAAACTCGAAGGGAGAAGGGGAGAACTTGTTATGAAAGGAGTTGACAACACACTTTTAAAAAATGGTGATTGGAAAATTTGGCACTCCTGCGATGAATAAACGAAGCCAGTGCCGTAGTAAGTGTGCAGGAACAAAGGTCTGGTGGTCTACGTATGAACTCGGCCAGTGGGAGCCCTGTGGATCACATCTGTCTGACCCACTACCGATCACGGCAGTGGCACATGACCTGGCAGCAGTTTGTTCTGTTATGCATGGGGTCACTATGACTGAGGGGTAAACTCGATGGCAGCTAATGAGAACAACAGCGATAAACGTTCAGAGAAAAATCAATTCTCAGAACCATTTCCTAAACAGGTGCAGGAACAAACCACCCACCCTAATCCCTGCTCAGATTAGGACAACCTAGTTCATGGTAATCTGTGTCGCTCTGTAACCTAACCAACCTAACCTTTATGCTCTCTCCCCACAAGGTGGCGACCAAGTCAAATATTAGGCCTAATTGCTGCTGCTTCAAAATGTGATCTAGACCTAGGGGGTTTTGCAGATTTGCCTGTTTCTTCAAAAATGTTAATGGATTGTGTGAATTTTTAACCAAGCTGTGATTCAACTTGTGGATGTCACTTGAAATACATGACTGTGAAGGTCTAATGGGCCCTCGATGCTACCAATGTACCACCTGCCTTCAGTCCTTTATTCTCCTGCTGTCCTAAAAGATTATTTCATACCTTTTCCTCTGTCTTCAAAACCCCAGTCCATCCTTCCGTTTCTTCAGCCTCAACCAATGTTCGTACTTCCTGTTTCACAGAGAGCACTTGAAACAATCAGAGGAGAATTTCTACAAACTCACACCATTCTATCCGCCCACTATCCTGCATCTGTGACCATGTATTTTCCTCCCTGCCTGTTACCACAGAATTCTGTACTTCCGTAAACTATCCTTGCTACTATCTGAAGTCAAAACCTCCACTTGCGCACATTTCTTGTTGTCTACGCAATGGTAATTGTCTGATAGTTCTCCCCACCGCTGCCTTGGCAGCTGTTGTTTTGTACCCCATATATTCATCTCCATAAAGCCATCCTGTTATTTCTCCATTTTAAAAGTTCCAGTCTCTTAAACTTGCTTCCCTGCCTCCTACTTTTCCATTTATTTTTATTTATTTTTTATTATTAACTTTTATTGAGCTTCAAGTGAACGTTTACAAATCAAGTCAGTCTGTCACATATAAGTTAATATACATCTTACTCCTTACTCCCACTTGCTCTCCCCCTAATGAGTCAGCCCTTCCAATCTCTCCTTTCGTGAGAACTTTGCCAGCCTCCACCTCTCTCTATCCTCCCATCCCCCCTCCAGACAGGAGATGCCAACACAGTCTCAAGTGACCACTTGATATAATTAGCTCACTCTTCATCAGCATCTCTCTCCCACCCACTGTCCAGTCCCTTTCATGTCTGATGAATTGTCTTCAGGGATGGTTCCCGTCCTGTGCCAACAGAAGGTTTGGGGACCATGACCGCCGGGATTCCTCTAGTCTCAGTCACACCATTAAGTATGGTCTTTTTATGAGAATTTGGGGTCTACATCTCACTGATCTCCTGCTCCCTCAGGGGTTCTCTATTGTGCTCCCTGTCAGGGCAGTCATCGATTGTGGCCAGGCACCAACTAGTTCTTCTGGTCTCAGGATAATGTAGGTCTCTTGTTCATGTGGCCCTTTCTGTCTCTTGGGCTCTTAGTTGTCGTGTGACCTTGGTGTTCTTCATTCTCCTTTGCTCCAGGTGGGTTCAGACCAACTGATGCATCTTAGATGGCCACTTGTTAGCATTTAAGACCCCAGATGCCACATTTCAAAGTGGGATGCAGAATGTTTTCATAATAGAATTATTTTGCCAATTGACTTAGAAGTCCCCTTGAACCATGGTTCCCTACCCCCCGCCCTTGCTCCGTTGACTTTTGAAGTATTCAGTTTATCCCCGGAACTTTTTGCTTTTGGTCCAGTCCAGTCCAGTTGAGCTGACCTTCCATGTATTGAGTGTTGTCCTTCCTTCACCTAAAGCAGTTCTTATCTGCTAATTAATCAGTAAAAAACCCTCTCCCTCCCTCCCTCCCTCCCTCTCCCCCTCGTAACCACAAAAGTATGTGTTCTTCTCGGTTTATACTATTTCGCAAGATCTTATAACAGTGGTCTTATACAATATTTGTCCTTTTGCCTCTGACTAATTTCGCTCAGCATAATGCCTTCCAGGTTCCTCCATGTTATGAAATGTTTCACAGATTCGTCACTGTTCTTTATCGATGCGTAGTATTCCATTGTGTGAATATACCACAATTTATACTTATTTATTTATTTATTTATTTACCCATTCATCCGTTGATGGACACCTTGGTTGCTTCCAGCTTTTTGCTATTGTAAACAGAGCTGCAATAAACATGGGTGTGCATATATCTGTTTGTGTGAAGGCTCTTGTTTCTCTAGGGTATATTCCGAGGAGTTGGATTTCTGGGTTGTATGGTACTTCTATTTCTAACTGTTTAAGATAACTCCAGATAGATTTCCAAAGTGGTTGTACCATTTTACATTCCCACCAGCAGGGTATAAGAGTTCCAATCTCTCCGCAGCCTCTCCAATATTTATTATTTTGTGTTTTTTGGATTAATGCCAGCCTTGTTGGAGTGAGATGGAATCTCATCGTAGTTTTAATCTGCATTTCTCTAATGGCTAATGATCGAGAGCATTTTCTCACGTATCTGTTTGCTGCCTGAATATCTTCTTTAGTGAAATGTGTGTTCATATCCTTTGCCCACTTCTTTTTTTTTAATTAATTTTTATTAAGCTTCAAGTGAACATTTACCATTCCAATCAGTCTGTCACATGTAAGTTTACATACATCTTACTCCCTTCTCCCACTTGCTCTCCCCCTATTGAGTCAGCCCTTTCAGTCTCTCGTTTCGTGCCAATTTTGCCGTCTTCCCTCTTTCTCTATCTTCCCATCCCCTCTCCTGTCAAGAGTTGCCAACACACTCTCCAGTGTCCACCTGATTTAATTAGCTCACTCTTCATCAGCATCTCTCTCCCCCCCGCTGACCAGTCCTTTTCATGCCTGATGAGTTGTCTTCAGGGATGGTTCCTGTCCTGTGCCATCAGAACGTCTAGGGAGCATTGTCTCCGGGATTCCTCTAGTCGCAGTCATACCATTAAGTAGGGTCTTTTTATGAGAATTTGGGGTCTGTATCCCATTGGTCTCCTGTCCCTCAGGAGTTGTCTGTTGTGCTCCCTGACAGGGCAGACATCGATTGTGGCTGGGCACCAACTAGTTCTTCTGGTCTCAGGATAATGTAGGTCTCTGGCTCATGTGGCCCTTTCTGTCTCTTGGGTTCTTAGTTGTCGTGTGCCCTTGGTGTTCTTCCTTTGCCTTTGCTCCAGGTGGGTTGAGAACAATTGATGTATCTTAGATGGCAGCTTGTTGGCATTTAGGACCCCAGGCGCCACATTTCAAAGTGGGATGCAGAATGTTTTCATAATAGAATTGTTTTGCCCATTGACTTAGAAGTCCCCTCAAACCATGTTCCCCAGACCCCAGCCCCTGCTCCACTGACCTTTGAAGCTTTCATTTTATCCCGGAAACCTCTTTGCTTTTAGTCCAGTCCAATTAGACTGACCTTCCTTGTATTGAGTGTTGTCTTTCCCTTCACCCAAAGCAGTTCTTATCTACTGATTAATCAATAAAAAACCCTCTCCCTCCCTCCCTCCCTCCCCCCTTTGTAACCACAAAAGTATGTGTTCTTCTCTGTTTTTTCTATTTCTCAAGATCTTATAATAGAGGTCTTATACAATATTTGTCCTTTTGCCTCTGACTCATTTCGCTCAGCATAATGCCTTCCAGATACCTCCATGTTATGAAATGTTTCAGAGATTCGTCACTGTTCTTTATCGATGCGTAGTATTCCATTGTGTGAATATACCACAATTTATTTACCCATTCATCCGTTGACAGACACCTTGGTTGCTTCCAACTTTTTGCTATTGTAAACAGGGCTGCAATAAACATGGGTGTGCATATATCTGTTTGTGTGAAGGCTCTTGTTTCTCTAGGGTCTATTTCGAGGAGTTGGATTTCTGGGTTGTATGGTAGTTCTATTTTTAACTGTTTAAGATAATGCCACATGGATTTTCAAAGTGGTTGTACCATTTTACAATCCCACCAGCAGTGTATGAGAGTTCCAATCTCTCCACAGCCTCTCCAACATTTATTATTCTGTGTTTTTTGGATTAATGCCAGTCTGGTTGGTGTGAGATGGAATCTCATCGTAGTTTTAATTTGCATTTCTCTAATGGTTAGTGATCGGGAGCATTTTCTCATGTGTCTGTTAGCTGCCTGAATATCTTCTTTAGTGAAATGTGTGTTCATATCCTTTGCCCACTTCTTGATTGGGTTGTTTGTCTTTTTGTGGTTGAGTTTTGACAGAATCATGTAGATTTTAGAGATCAGGCGCTGGTCGGAGATGTCATAGCTGAAAATTCTTTCCCAGTCTGTAGGTGGTCTTTTTACTCTTTTGGTGAAGTCTTTAGATGAGCATAGGTGTTTGATTTTTAGGAGCTCCCAGTTATCTGGTTTCTCTTCATCATTTTTGGTAGTGTTTTGTATTCTGTTTATGCCTTGTATCAGGGATCCTAGGGTTGTCCCTATTTTTTCTTCCATGATCTTTATCTTTTTGTCTTTGATCCACTTGGAGTTAGTTTTAGTGCATTGTCTGAGGTATGGGTCCTGTTTCATTTTTTTGCAAATGGATATCCAGTTATGCCAGCACCATTTGTTAAAAAGACTATCTTTTCCCCAATTAACTGACACTGGGCCTTTATCAAATATCAGCTGCTCATACGTGGATGGATTTATATCTGGGTTCTCAATTCTGTTCCATTGGTCTATGTGCCTGTTGTTGTACCAGTACCAGGCTGTTTTGACTACTGTGGCTGTATAATAGCTTCTGAAATCAGGTAGAGTGAGGCCTCCCACTTTCTTCTTCTTTTTCACTAATGCTTTGCTTATCCGAGGCTTCTTTCCCTTCCATATGAAATCGGTGATTTGTTTCTCTATCACCTTAAAAATGACATTGGAATTTGGATCGGAAGTGCATTGTATGTATAGATGGCTTTTGGTAGAATAGACATTTTTACTATGTTAAGTCTTCCTATCCATGAACAAGGTATGTTTTTCCACTTAAGTATGTCCTTTTTAATTTCTTGTAGTAGAGCTTTGTAGTTTTCTTTGTATGGGTCTTTTATATCCTTGGTAAGATTTATTCCTAAGTATCTTATCTTCTTGGGGGCTACTGTGAATGGTATTGATTTGGTTATTTCCTCTTCGGTGTTCTTTTTGTTGATGTAGAGGAATCCAAGTGATTTTTGTATGTTTATCTTATAACCTGAGACTCTGCCAAACTCTTCTATTAGTTTCAGTACTTTTCTGGAGGATTCCTTAGGGTTTTCTGCGTATAAGATCATCTCATCTGCAAATAGAGATAATTTTACTTCCTCCTTGCCCATCCGGATACCCTTTATTTCTTTGTCTAGCCTAATTGCCCTGGCTAAGACCTCTAGCACGATGTTGAATAAGAGCAGTGATAAAGGGCATCCTCGTCTGGTTCCTGTTCTCAAGGGAAATGCTTTCAGGCTCTCTCCATTTAGAGTGATATTGGCTGTTGGCTTTGCATAGATGCCCTTTATTATGTTGAGGAATTTTCCTTCAATTCCTATTTTGGTGAGAGTTTTTATCATAAATGGGTGTTGGACTTTGTCAAATGCCTTTTCTTCATTAATTGATAAGATCATGTGGTTTTTGTCTTTTGTTTTATTTATGTGGTGGATTACATTAATGGTTTTTCTGATATTAAACCAGCCTTGCATACCTGGTATAAATCCCACTTGATCAGGGTGAATTATTTCTTTGATATGTTGTTGAATTCTATTGGCTAGAATTTTGTTGAGGATTTTTGCATCTATGTTCATGAGGGATATAGGTCTGTAATTTTCTTTTTTTGTAATGTCTTTACCTGGTTTTGGTAGCAGGGAGATGGTGGTTTCATAGAATGAGTTGGGTAGTATTCCGTCATTTTCTATGCTTTGAAATACCTTTAGTAGTAGTGGTGTTAACTCTTCTCTGAAAGTTTGGTAGAACTCTGCAGTGAAGCCGTACGGGCCAGGGCTTTTTCTTGTTGGGAGTTTTTTGATTACCTTTTCAATCTTTTTTTTTGTTATGGGTCTATTTAGTTGTTCTACTTCTGAATGTGTTACTTTAGGTAGGTAGTGTTTTTCTAGGAATCCATCCATTTCTTCTAGGTTTGCAAATTTGTTAGAGTACAATTTTTCATAATAATCTGATATGATTCTTTTAATTTCGGTTGGGTCTGTTGTGATGTGGTCCTTCTCGTTTCTTATTTGGGTTATTTGTTTCCTTTCCTGTATTTCTTTAGTCAGTCTGGCCAATGGTTTATCAATTTTGTTAATTTTTTCAAAGAACCAGCTTTTGGCTTTGTTAATTCTTTCAATTGTTTTTCTGTTCTCTAATTCATTTAGTTCAGCTCTAATTTTTATTATTTGTTTTCTTCTGGTGCCAGATGGATTCTTTTGTTGCTCACTTTCTATTTGTTCAAGTTGTAAGGACAGTTGTCTGATTTTGGCTCTTTCTTCTTTTTGTATGGGTGCATTTATCGATATAAATTGGCCTCTGAGCACTGCTTTTGCTGTATCCCAGAGGTTTTGATAGGAAGTATTTTCATTCTCGTTGCATTCTATGAATTTCCTTATTCCCTCCTTGATGTCTTCTATAACCCAGTCTTTTTTCAGGAGGGTATTGTTTAGTTTCCAAGTATTTGATTTCTTTTCCCTAGTTTTTCTGTTATTGATTTCTAGTTTTATTGCCTTGTGGTCTGAGAAGATGCTTTGTAATATTTCGATGTTTTGGACTCTGCAAAGGTTTGTTTTATGACCTAATATGTGGTCTACTCTAGAGAATGTTCCATGTGCGCTAGAAAAAAAAGTATATTTTGCAGCAGTTGGGTGGAGAGTTCTGTATAAGTCAATGAGGTCAAGTTGTTTGATTGTTGTAATTAGATCTTCCGTGTCTCTATTGAGCTTCTTACTGGATGTCATGTCCTTCTCCGAAAGTGGTGTGTTGAAGTCTCCTAATATAATTGTGGAGGTGTCTATCTCACTTTTCAGTTCTGTTAAAATTTGATTTATGTATCTTGCAGCCCTGTCATTGGGTGCATAAATATTTAATATGGTTATGTCTTCCTGATCAATTGTCCCTTTTATCATTATGTAGTGTCCTTCTTTATCCTTTGTGGTGGATTTAAGTCTGAAGTCTATTTTGTCAGAAATTAATATTGCTACTCCTCTTCTTTTTTGCTTATTGTTTGCTTGATATATTTTTTTCCATCCTTTGAGTTTTAGTTTCTTTGTGTCTGTGAGTCTAAGGTGTGTCTCTTGTAGGCAGCATATAGACGGATCGTGTTTCTTTATCCAGTCCGTGACTCTCTGTCTCTTTATTGGTGCATTTAGTCCATTTACATTCAGCGTAATTATAGATAAATAAGTGTTTAGTGTTGTCATTTTGATGCCTTTTTATGTGTGTTGTTGACAATTTCATTTTTCCACATACTTTTTTGTGCTGAGACGTTTTTCTTAGTCAATTGTGAGATCCTCATTTTCGTAGTGTTTGACTTTATGTTTGTTAAGTCGTTACGTTTTTCTTGGCTTTTATCTTGAGTTATGGAGTTGTAATACCTCTTTGTGGTTACCTTATTTTTTACCCGTATTTTTCTAAGTAAAAACCTAACATGTATTGTTCTATATCGCCTTGTATCCCTCTCCTTATGGCAGTTCTATGCCACCTGTATTTAGTCGCTCTTTTTGATTATTGTGATCTTTTAGATTTTGACTTCAGTGATTCCCTGTTATGAGCATTTTTTTTTTAATTAATCTTAATTTGTTTTTGTGATTTCCCTATTTGAGTTGATATCAGGATGTTCTGTTTTGTGACCTTGTGTTGTGCTGGTATCTGATATTATTGATTTTCTGACCAAACAATATTCTTTAGTATTTCTTGTAGCTTTGGTTTGGTTTTTGCAAATTCTCTAAACTTGTGTTTATCTGTAAATATCTTAATTTCGCCTTCATATTTCAGAGAGAGTTTTGCTGGATATATGATCCTTGGCTGCCAGTTTTTCTCCTTCAGTGTTCTGTATATGTCGTCCCATTCCCTTCTTGCCTGCATGGTTTCTTTTGAGTAGTGTGAACTTATTCTTATTGATTCTCCCTTGAAGGAAACCTTTCTTTTCTCCCTGGCTGCTTTTAAAATTTTCTGTTTATCTTTGGTTTTGGCAAGTTTGGTGATAATATGTCTTGGTGTTTTTCTTTTTGGATCAATCTTAAATGGGGTTCGATGAGCATTTTGGATAGATATCCTTTCGTCTTTCATGATGTCAATGAAGTTTTCTGTCAGGAGATCTTCAACTATTTTCTCTGTGTTTTCTGTCCTCCTTCCCTGTTCTGGGACTCCAATCACACGCAAGTTATCCTTCTTGATAGAGTCCCACATGATTCTTAGGGTTTCTTCATTTTTTTTAATTCTTTTATCTGATTTTTTTCGGCTATGTTGGTGTGAATTCCCTGGTCCTCCAGATTTCCCACTCTGCATTCTAATTGCTCGAGTCTGCTCCTCTAATTTCCTATTGCGTTTGTCTAATTCTGTAATTTTATTGTTCATCTTTTGGATTTCTACATGCTGTCTCTCTATGGATTCTTGCAACTTATTAATTTTTCCACTATGTTCTTGAATAATCTTTTTGAGTTCTTCAACTGTTTTATCAGTGTGTTCCTTGGCTTTTTCTGCAGTTTGCCTTATTTCGTTTCTGAGATCATCCCTGATGTCTTGAAGCATTCTGTAAATTAGTTTTTTATATTCTGTATCTGATAATTCCAGGATTGTATCTTCATTTGGGAAAGATTTTGATTCTTTTGTTTAGGGGTTGTAGAAGCTTTCATGGTCTGCTTCTTTATGTGGTTTGATATGGACTGCTGTCTCCGAGCCATCACTGGGAAACTAGTTTTTCCAGAAAATCTGCTAAAAAAATTGCAGTCAGATCCCTGTCAGAACTGCCTTTGGATTATAACTGCCGCCTTGTTCCCTGTAAGGATGAAAGTCTGAGACTTGGATCATATATGCTTGGCTGTAGCTGGTTCTGTGTTTTTAGTCCAATTAGGGATGGATTTTTGGTCCCTGGGTTTTTTCTGGTTCCTTCTCTCAGACCAGACGAGTGGATTAGGAAAAGACCAAAAGAAAAAAAAAAGGGAGGGGAACCAAAGCCGCCGCGGAGCCGGAGCCGTTCTCCCTCTGGCTCAGGAAATTCCAATGTTAATGATGCCGCCTGGGGAGGGTGGGGGTGGGATCAGAGAGATAGGAGCGTAGCACCTCGGAATATAGCCAGAGTTGCTTGTCTTGCTTGGAATGACTATTTTATCTGAGATTCCCGAGGGGCATGTCGCCTATGTGTGCTGGCTGTGTGGAGATTGCCACCGGGGATCTGGTCCACTGAAGCCGCTGTCAGATCCTCCGCTGCCAGTCCAATGCCCAGCGTTAAGGTTCCCCTGCTGGGACGCTGCACTCCCGACTCCAAAATCAGTCACTGCCTCCCGGGGACTTCTCGTCCCTCCAGCCGCGTCGCCGCGTTGCCCCCTTGGACTGGCTGGGCCCCCTCCCGGGGTTAGTTCAGGGGAGTTGAGCAGCTCCCCGTGCTTGTGCCGTGACAGCACCCAGTCAAATGCCCGGCAGCACAATTCCCCGGCTGGGACGCTGCTCTCCCAGCTCCAAGACCAGTCACTGCCTCCCAGGGACTTCTCCCACTGGCTGCATCGCCACGCCGCCTGCGCGGACCGGCTGGGCCCCCTCCCGGGGTGAGTTCGCGGGGGTAGGGCTGTGCCCCTTGTTTGCGCCATCAGCTCCCCTGGACCCTGACCTAAACCGGCCGCCAAGGTTACCTGACTGGAACGCTGGCTCCTGGCTCCAAAAACAGTTGCTGCTTCCCCATATTTGTTCATTTTTCGTCTCTAAATCTGTGTTTGTTGTTCAGGGTTCGTAGATTGTTATGTATGTCATCAGTTCACTTGTTTTTCTGAGTCTTTGTTGCAAGAGGGATCAGAGGTAGCATCTACTTAGTCCGCCATCTTGGCCCTGCCTCCAACATCCCCATTTATTTTTTCTTCTTCTTAGTTTTCTTACTTGCAGTTTCTTATTCCTTTCTGTTCAGTCCGTCTTAAACCAACTCCAGGAAAACTTTCCCTACTTCTCCACCTTAACAAAGATTTCTTAACAATAGAGCCAAGGACCTCCACATTGCTAAATCCAATGGTCAATTTTCAGCCATCATTTTGCTAGATCTATCAGCAATATTGGAAATAGCTGATCACTTTTACTTCCTTGATATATTCACTTGGTTTCTGATATCACACAGTTTCTTGGTTTTCCTTCTACTTCATGTGTCACTCCTCATTCTCCTTTGTGAGTTCTGCCTTTTTCACTTCACCATTCAAAGTTATAGAGTGCACCAGGGCTCAGTCATTGGTCCTAACTTTTTTCTTCTGTCAGTACATACTGCTTCAGTAAATGCATCCAATCCTGTAGTCTTAAAAGTTATTCAAATGCTGAATACTCAAAAATTTATGCCTGCATTCCAGACCATGCTCCCTAACTCCACACTTACATACATCTAACCATGTGTTCAAATCTTCACTTAGATATCCAAGAATATTATGTTTTCTAATTGAACTACTGGAAGCAGCAGTCAAGAAATCAAAACACGCATTGCCCTGGGCAAATTGCCTGTAAGAGGTCTCTTTAAAGTGTTAAAAAGCAAAGATGTCACCTTGAGGACTAAGGTGCACCTGACCCAAGCCACGGTGTTTCCAATCATCTCATACACATGCGAAAGCTGGACAATGAATGAGGAAGACTGGAGACGAATTGATGCCTTTGAATTGTGGTATTGGTGAAGAATATTGAATATACCATGGACTGCCAAAAGAATGAACAAATCTGTCTTGGAAGAAGTATAACCAGAATGCTCCTTAGAAGCAAGGAGGGCAAGATTACGTCTCACATACTTTGGACATGTTATAAGGAGGAATCAGTCCCCAGAGAAGGACGTCATGCTTGGTAAAGTAGAGGGTCAGAAAAAATGAGGAAGATCCTCAAAGAGATGCGTTGACACAGTGGCTGTGACAATCGGCTCAAGCATAACAACAACTGTGAGGTTGGTGCAGGACTGAGTAGTGTTCTGTTGTGCATAGGGTTGCTATGAGTTGGAACCGACTCAACAGCACCTAATAACAACAACAATAACAATTGAACTACTAAAAATGACAAAAGTCCCAATTGTTACTGATAATTAGAAGTTGTAGCAGAAATAAGATTAAAAGGTCAGGGGCCTCTTTTTTTATATACTTTTTATTGTGCTTTAAGTGAAAGTTTACAAATCAAGTCAGTCTCTCACGTAAAAACTTATATACACCTTACTACATATTCCCAATTACTCTCCCCTCAATGAGACAACCCACTCCCTCCTTCCACTCTTTCTTTTCACGTCCATTTTGCCAGCTTCTAACCCCCTCTACCCTCCCATCTTGCCTCCAGGCAGGAGATGCCAACATTGTCTCAAGTGTCCACCTGATCCGAGAAGCTCACTTCTCATCAGCATCCCTCTCCAACCCATTGTCCAGTCCAGTCCATGTCTGACGAGTTGGCTTCAGGAATGGTCCCTGTCCTGGACCAACAGAAGTTTTGGGGCCATGACCACGAGGGTCCTTCTAGTCTCAGTCAGACTATTAAGTCTAGTCTTTTTATGAGCATTTAGGATCTGTATCCCACTGTTCTCCTGCTCCCTCAGGGGTTCTCTGTTGTGCTCCCTGTCAGGGCAGTCATCGGTTGTAGCCAGGCACCATCTAGTTCTTCTGGTCTCAGGATGATATAGTCTCTGGTTCAAGTGGCCCTTTCTGTCTCTTGGGCTCGTAATTGCCTTGTGTCCTTGGTGTTCTTCATTCTCCTTTGATCCAGGTGGGTTGAGACTCATTGATGCATCTTAGATGGCCACTTGCTAGTGTTTCAGACCCCAGATGCCACTCTTCAAAGCGGGATCCAGGATGTTTTCTTAATAGATTTTATTATGCCAATTGACTTAGATGTCCCCTGAAATCATGGACCCCAAAACCCTGCCCCTGCTTCCCTGACCTTCGAAGGTCAGGGGCCTCTTTTAACCTTCTGATGACATATCCTGCCTAAGAACTTGGAATACAGACAAGGGCAAGTCAAGGGTCAGTACTGGAGAAGCATCAACGATATGTCACATTTAATCCAGGGCATAAAAGAGAGTTAAAAGAACATCTAAAGAACAATATCAAAGCTAAAAAAATGGGAATCCTAGTGAAAATCACCAAGAGCTCAGTAAAGAGGTGCTAAAACAATTATGAACGAGACACAAGAAAAATAAACTGGCAACAGCAAATCCGGGAAGGACAAGACTCTAGGAGAAAATGTAAGTCAATTTGAGAGCCTCAGGGAGAAAATCTTGATAGCTTGCGAATGCTTTTAAGGTACCACCTTTTCCTTTCTATTTCTGTTGCGGAACCACTCATGGGTAACAATTGCCGTCAGATAACTTCTTGTGCTTTATAAAGAAATTATTCCAAAGGGGAGGAGAAAAAAAAAAAAGAAGAAAGATAAAAGTATATGCCTGTCTTACATGAAAGTATGGGTTAAACTTCATATTTAACTAAGAAATGCCATTTTGGGGTCATTTAAATGAGAGAATGAACTCAATTTTATTGAACAGACACTTCAGAAGATATTTTACAAACATTAGCTAGTAATTCTTACAACGTTATGATATAATTACTAACCCTGTCTTAAAAACAAAAACAATCGATGTCAAGTCTGTTCCGGCCCCACGTGTGTCAGAGTAGAACTGTGCTCCATAAAGCTTTCAATGTCTGCGACGTTTCAGAAGTAGATCCCAAGGACTTTCTTCTGAGCTCTTCTGAGTGGACTCAGACCACCGGTCTTTCAGCTAAACACTTAATCATTTGCTCTACCTAGGCAGTTTAACTTCATCTGACTTGTAAGTAAAATGAGGTCATTTGAGGTTAACCGGATTTCCAAGTCTTTTGGATAGTGTTTGGACTCTTTCCACAATGCTATTTTGATCCTTTACATGATTGTGAAATAACAGAAATGCAGGGATGACCCTGGGCCACATTATAAAAATTGTCTTTGTTTCTTCCTCTATCATCTGGAAAATTTTCTTCACATTAAGCTCTTCCTTGATTCTCATCTTTGTAGGCAACCCATCCTCACTTAGTTCCTTTTGCCAAAGGGAAAAAAAAATTAATAATTTTATTCCCACCAAAGTAAATATGTTACTTATATTTGGAAAAGAAGTGTGATTGTTAGGATAGCAATCAATTCAAAAGAATAAACAGTGAATGATAAAATTTGAGATGATATGGGACACAGATCGATAGAAAACTTTAAGACTCAAGTCACACAAAGGGGTTGGCTGAGTATTTCCTCTGTCTGGTATGAGTCAGAATCCACTCAATGGCAATGGATTATGGTATGAGAATAGCTTCCTTGAAGAATAAATACTGGTTCTTCACAGTAACTTTTCCCATATTATGTACTCAGATATTAATCATGTTTTTAAGAAAAAGGACTGTTTGATCAAATAGGCTGAAGATCAAAGAAGAACTGACAACTTTGAATTACGGTGTTGGTAAGGAATATTGAATATACCATGGACTGCCAAAAGAATGAAAAAATCTGTCTTAGAAGAAGTACAGCGAGAATGCTCTTTATAGCCAAGGATAGTGAGACATTGTCTTACATACTTTGGACGTGTTATCAGGAGGGACCAATCCCTGAGGAAGGACTTCATGCTTGGTAAAGTAGAGTGTCAACAAAAAGGAGGAAGACCTTCAATGAGATGGACGGACACAGTGGCTACAACAATGGGCTCAAGCATAGCGACGATTGTGATAATGGTGCAGGACCAGGCAGTGTTTCACTTTGTTGCATAGCGTCACTATGAGGGAATCGACTTGACGGCACCTAACAACAACAACTTGTGTATTTACTTTTTTTTTTCTTAACATATGTCTATTCTTCCATGTTCTACATACTGTACCGCTGCTGCTGTTGTTAGTTGTTGTCAGATCGGTTTCAACTCATGTTGACCCTGTATGTGCACAGTAGAACTGTTCCATAGGGTTTTCAAGGCTGTGACTTTTCGGAAGCAGATCACCAGGTCTGTCTTGTGAGGAGCCTCTTGGACAGGTTCAAATGGTCAACCTTTCTGCTAGTTGTGTATCACTTAGCCATTTGCACCTCCCAGAGATTCATGTACTATACAAATCAGAAGTACAGAAAGGTCAAAGTTTTCTTACTGGTTATATTCTAGTTAGGTGCAGATAAATAATAAGCAAATGAAAGCTAAATGAAAGATATAATCAGATAATGACAAATGTGATAAAGGAAATAAAAGAAGGTTTTTTTTTTTTAGTGTCATGGGGCTTGAAAACAAATAAAGAAGACTGAAGAAGAATTGATGCCTTTAAATTATGGTGTTGGTGAAGAACATTAAATACATCGTGGGCTTCCAGAAGAACAAACACATCTGTCTTGGAAGAAGTACAGGCAGAATGCTCCTTAGAAGTGAGGATGGTGAGACTTTGTCCTATGTACTTAGTACGTGTTATCAGGAGGGACCCGTCCGTGGAGAAGAACATCATACTTGGAAAAGCAGAGGGTCAGCAAAAAAGAGAAAGACCTTTAAGGAGTTGAACTGACACAGTGGCTGCAAGAGTAGGCACAAATAAAGAAACTATTTTGAGAATGATCCAGGACCGGGCAGTGTTTCGTTCTGTTGTATATAGGCTCACTATGAGTTGGAACTGGATCAACAGCACCTAACAACAACAGTGTGATAGAGAGGGATTGGATGCATATGTGAATAGTCATTAATATAACAGCTGAGTTAGAATTTTCAAGAATTTACTATATAGAAACTCATATTACTCTCTCCCCATTCTTCCCCACCAAGAGAAGTTGATTCTAACCCATATCTAAACGGCTCTGGTGACCATGGGGTAACTTCAGACCCCATGTCTGATGGGGTAATATCAGACAATTTGTAAAAAATGATTCTACAGCAAAAATAAGTCTATGGATAATCTTTGAGGATTAGATTCTGAAAATTGAAATAATCATCCTAACTCTGATAACCTTATAAGGTGTTGAAGATAAAAAAGTTAATGTAAATGAAATCACTTTATAAGATGGAGAAGGAATGAAAATTGTAACCTATTATTCCAAAAATAGAAAAACAATATTAATTGAAAATGCCATTTATTAATAAATTAGAAAAAATTAAATATATTTTTATGCCCGGGTACAAATTTTCTGACCCTGATGGTGGCCCTCCAGGAACAGATATTACTTCTGTGTGGGAGGTCGAATCCAGAGATGGGATTTGACTCAGGTTCCTTCCTGTTGCTATATTCTAACTATTTAAAATTGTGGCCATTCTGTAATTGAGATACACATCACAGTGCATGAACAAATGACTGAATTGTTAACATTGTGGTCTAGGTTTCTGCATGTTGGCCTGGTCTTAGTGACATTCTGCTTCTGAGAACACCCTATTATTAAGGTGGGTGAATGGGAATTCACTGGGGTGGGGATTAGCCTCTGTCAGTGGAGATCTAGCCTCGAGGGCTACAACTGAATGGTATAAATCTGTGCCTTGTCACAGCTGTTCAAACATGCCCTCTGCCCTCTTATATCCCAAAGGAGAGCATTGGATCCATGATGTATCTTCTGAGAAACTGAACAAAAACAGTTTCTACTTTGATCTTAACATACAATCCGCTGAGATTCAAAAGAGACCTGAATGATTCAGTAAATTCTCTGCTTGGCTCCCTCGTCAGCAATCCTTTTTAATTGGAAAGAATATAAATAAATCCCTTGGTAAAACAGAATGTACACTTCTTCATTAGATTCATAGATACCTACAACTTCTGCTTTAAATCTCTCTTCAAAAGCAATAAAAATCGTAGTTCGACAAATTTGACCAGTATTTAATGATTGGATGGCTTTTCTCCATTTATATCCTGGACAGCTTACTTCCACAGTAAGAAAAACTAAGCTGGAATCATTTCACCTGGTTCTTGGACTCTCTGGAGAAGTTGCTTTATGCGAACGAATCTTGGGTGAGATAAGATCTTGGATTAGACTTGAAATGATTAGAGTCTTTATTTCTACAACTTTCCACTTTTGACCAACTCTAAAAACTAAGCTCTAAGTGTTAACTTTATTAATGTATTCTTTTTCCTAAAATTAGTGATGTTTAGAGGGTAATGCTTAAATTTTAGATTGACAGTTTTAATTTAGGAATGAGCTGAATTTTTGTATTTCTTTATAGGTAAAACAAAACAACTACAAAATTTTCTTATAAGCAGGTTTACCTCTAGGAATGACGGTGGTGGTGGTGACAGTGGTGATGGCAATGACAAAGATAGCAGTGGTGGCAGTAGTAATGATTGTGGTGGTGGCAGTGTTGGTGATGATACTGGTGTTGGTGGTAATGGCAGTAGTAGTTGCAGTGTTGGCGACGACAGTGGTGACCACAGTGATGAAGGTGGTGGTAGTGGTGGGGACTGCCTTGGTAATGCTGGTGGTTTGGTGACGGTGAGGATAGAGGTAATTTAGGAGCATTCTGTGGAAACACTGAGAAATTATTGTAGATTCCAATACCAAAAATTAAAACATTATTGCCACTTCCGTTCTACAAAATTCTGCTGGAGTTAGTTACAAACCCACAAATTTGCCATTAATTTTTATGAAAACAAAGCAAAACATGGGGTAATATATGCACTAAAGAGGTTACTTTAAAGTACTTTAACGGTAAGAGAAAAACCTAGCTTGATACTCAGGAAGCTTCAGAGCTACAAGTCCACTGACTATATAAAACTGACAGTCCAAGTGCAATCACTAGAGCCATCTAGGTACTTAGATTTCGATGGAGGTATTATATATAGCCCAGGTGAATTCAGAAAGAAATATCAGCTCCAGAGTCCAGCTTCCTGGATTCAAAAGCAGGCTATATTATGCAGTAACTCTGTGGACTCAAGGAAGTGAACAAGTCACTATGCTTAATAAATGTTATTGTTATTACAGTTATTATTTTGAGATGAGTACATCGATTATTGACAAATCTACTTAGAGAAAGAATAATTGTCCTTTATGAAAGGAGTTTAAATGTTTACTTACTAAAAATTCTTCTGAATTATATTCTGATATAGAATGCATGCTTCTATAATAATAAAAATAATACAAATGAAAAGGAATTGATATAAACAAGAAAGACAAAACTGATAGAAACATAAAAGCTGTCTAATACCTTATTGTCAGGCATGACCATTTTGTAAGGAGAATTTACCAATATCTTTTTTTTTTATCCAAGTGGATCCCTGGTGGCACAGTGGATAAGAGCAACAGCTGCTAATCAAAAGGCTAGCAGTTCAAATCCATCAGCCGCCCCTTGGAAAACGTTTGGAGTAGTTCTACTCTGTCCTGCAGTGTTCTGAGTTGGAATCAACTTGACGGCAATGGGTTTGGTTTGGTTATCCAAGTGTAAAATGTTCCTATCCTGTGATTTTACAATTCTATTGCAGAAACTCACTTTACAGAAATACTTAAATCTATTGCTATATATCTTTACCTGTATCTATATTGTTATAACCTGGCCCAGTTGCTGTCTAGTTGATTCTGACTAACAGTGACCCTAAAGGACGTGGTAGAACTGCCTCACAGGGTTTCCAAGGAGCATCTGGTGGATTCCAACTTACCATCTTAGCTCTTAACCACTGTGCCAAAACTCATAGCAACCCTGTAAAACAGAGTAGAGCTGCCCCTATAGAGTTTCCAAGGAGCACCTGGAAACTGTTCAGCAGCTGCAGGTCTGAACCACTATGCAACCAGGGTTTCCCTGATATAGTCATAGATATATCAATACAAGACATTCACTGTAGCATTGTAGCAGCAGAAAATTGGGAATATTATAAATCTCCTTATACTGACCTGGAATGTTGTCAATGATAAATCATTGATTAAAATTCAATGTACAGTGCATTTGCATACATGATGCCAGCAATGTTTATATAAATTTATATTATTAAAATGCATTTATAAATATGCAAATTCAATATTTCTAAATAAAAATGCAAATCTGGAAGGATAAATGACTTTTAGCTAATTACACAGCTAAAAAGCGTTCCAGAAGTCGAAATTAGAACCTGATGTACATAACTCTAAGACCTTAGCTTTCTGTTCTGCCCTGAACCATGTCTCTTATCCCTCCTTCTGGGTCTTTGCACATGCTGTCCCCCTGCTGGGAATAGCCTTTGTCTAGCTTTAAAACTTCAATAATTTACTTTTCTTTCATTTCTTCAGTTATCACTTATTTCTTTGTCATTATTTTAAATTTACTAGGTCTGCCCTTATTTAAGGAAACAAGCCACATCTGATGCTTTTTATTGTTCAAATTTGCAGCATCCTCTGAGTTTTTAAAATACTTGTTGTCTGCTTAAATAATTAGGGAATAAGAGGGAAGTGGACTGACAAAGAAAAAGAAAAATGTTAACTAAGATTGTCCCTTTCTTCATTTGAGCGGTCTTTCGAAAATGTTCTTCAGTGAACCATTGTGGAAAGAGAAAAGAAATATCACAAAAGTAGCTGAGGGTTGTGATTCAGAGCTGAATTGGAAATTTGGGGTATGGTTTGATCCTTGATTATGGCTGAAGCAAGTCTAGAAATACAAATGTTTACCGACTAAAGCTGATAGCTGTCATCATTGAGTCTGACTGACAGAGAAATAATAGCCAGTCCCTGATATCAAATCCACTCTCAAGCCTGGAGAAAGGGCTAATACTAGTATTCTCTATTCAGTTCAGAGTTCACTGCCGTTTCCTTTTGTTCTATAAAATATCATTAATTGTATTGGTGCCCACTTCATCTTTAGTAATCTATTAAGAACCTTGAGAAATGTGAAGTCCCAGGTGATACAGTTTATGGCCTCGGCTGCAAACCAAAAGGTTAGAGGTTTGAATCCACCCAGAGATACCTCGAAAGAAAGGCCTGGCAATCTATTTCTGAAAAATCAGCCATAGAAAACCCTATTGCTCACAGTTCTACTCTGACATTCATGGGGTCACCATGAGTCAGAATCTACTCCATGGCATCTGGTCTAGACTTTGGTTGGCAAGTAACTGTCACTATGTTGAGAGCATTATGAATTTCCCCTGAGATTCATTCTGTCAGAGATATGTGAGAAATAAAGCTGTCCAGCTTCCACTAGAATCCACAGGTATCTTTTAAAAATGTAAGCCTGATTTATAATTCAGGCTATTTACAATTAAGAAATTATAATACTCTTTTGTTTTATACTCTCCCTTGGTTTCCCATTGCCCTCAGAAATTCCTTGCCTTGTCCTAAAATTCTCTGGTTTACCTGGTTACTGCCTCTACCTCTCCAAACACACATTGAGCCAAATGAATGACGCCAAATAGTCACTAACTATAAACACTATGTTGCTTTTTTAGATTTTCCGACTCTCAGCCAGCGCTCATATCAGTACCTGGTAAATGCGAAACCAAAACAATGTGACTGAATTCATTCTTTTGGGTCTTACGAAAAACCCAGAGCTGAGGAAAATATTTTCTGCTGTGTTTCTAATCATGTATGTTGTCACCATGTTGGGAAACCTACTCATTGTGGTAACTATGACTGCAAGTCAGAGTCTGAGGTCACCTATGTATTTTTTCCTTACTTCCTTGTCCCTCATGGATGCCATCTTTTCTTCTGTCGTCGCCCCCAAGATGATTGTGGATTCCCTCTCTGAGAGCACTACCATCTCCCTCAAAGGCTGTATGACCCAGCTCTTTGCAGAACATTTCTTTGGTGGAGTGTCAATCATCCTTCTCATTGTGATGGCCTATGACCACTATGTGGCCATCTGTAAGCCCCTGCACTACAGGACCATCATGAGTTCTCGGATGTGCTGCCTGCTGCTGGGAGGGGACTGGGTGGGAGGATTTTTGCATGCAATGATACAGCTTCTCTTCATGTACCAAAAACCTTTCTGTGGTCCCAATGTCATTGATCACTTTATGTGTGACTTGTTTCAGTTGCTGACACTGGCCTGCATGGACACCTGCGTCCTGGGCCTCTTGGTCATCCTCAATAGTGGGGTGATGTGCGTGACCATCTTTCTTATCCTCATTGTCTCCTACATGATCATCCTCTGCTCTTTGAAGTCTTATAGCTCTGAAGGATGGCGCAAAGCCCTGTCTACCTGTGGCTCCCACCTCACAGTGATTGTCTTGTTCTTTGTGCCATTTGTTTTCTTGTACGTAACACCTGTGGCCACTTATCCCATAGACAAGGCAATGGCTATGTCGGAGTCTATCATCACACCCATGTTAAATTCCTTGATCTACATCCTGAGAAGCACAGAGGTGAAAAATACCATGAAGAAACTTTGGATGCAATGAGAGACTTTAGATGGCAAGTAACTGTCATCATGCTGAAAACATTATGAGTTTCTCCTAAAGAGAAGTCATTCTTTCCAAGATGTGTGAGAAATAAAACAGCCCAAGTTCCAGAAGAATCCAGAGGGATCTTTTAGAAATACAAGTCTGATTTATTGTTTAGGATATTTACAACATAGAAATTATGATACTGATTTTCAAGGTTTCTTTTCTTCCTCCTAATCTCATCCTTGTGGTGGTTACCCTTTCCCCTTTAGCCTTCCCCAGGTCAGTCCTTTTACCTCACTACTGGAACTCCATTATCAGATCTAAGAGCTATAATTCATTTTGTAGTTTTTCCTGTTTACAGGTAAAGTTTAACTATACAAACTTTTGTCCATAAAATGTACCTTTCACATGTGTGCACACAAGTTATTTCTCAAATTCGAGTACTGTGTAAGCCCTTCCTAAGGAGAAATCAGTTCTTTTGAATTTCGGCAATGATACGAATCATGATTTCACATTTCTAATGTAACGAGGTGTTAAGATTGAAATTTTGGCTACACATGATAAGTGAAATTACAAAGTGCGTTCCAGATCACACCATACCTGCTACTACAGTGAAGGCAGTGAATGATGAAGATAAGAACCCTCACAACTAAGTAAAGAATATGAAACCTGGTCAGTATAAACTGGAAGAGTGGTTTGTGAGAACAGCTTTGGATGTAGAGAATTCCCCTGCCCCACCATGGGAGTAGAGGTATGCCTGCCTCTCATGTCGGTACTCGTTTCTCTGATGTTTCTGTGGAAGGACATGTTTGGAGTTACCTACTCTGCCATTTGGCTGACATCACCTCCTACTTTAATTTTTAATTGTCTGTCAACCAGAGGTCATAGTACCTTAAAATTCCAGTCAAGTACCTTAAAATTTGTTTGTATTTGTGAGTGTGTGTGCATTTACACATACATGTGTACGTGCATGCTGAAAGGGCACTTCTAGAGAGTGCTATTCTGACAGACTAGCATATGATCCTCCACATTGGTGGCTGCAGGGACTGAGATCAGAAAAATATAGGCAGAAAGAGAGACTTAGTGGTATCAGCACAGGATTGCCCAGTAGGGCAGGCTCAGCTACAGGTGTCCAATGTATCATCTTCAAGGAGCATCCTATCAAATGCTCATACTGGCAAAATGACAATCTGAATTCTGCAACTTTCCAGTCTCCTACAGATTGGCTCATGTTGACCAAATTCATATGGTACTAGAAAAAGATTTGTAAAAGGAATTTGGTGGACACACATGCACACGATTATCCTGTGATTAGTCAGCACATTTCTTTCTGGAGAAAAATGTCTACAAGAAGTTAAATTACCAAGTGAAAATGGTCAGGTGTTGATAGAATCCAAGTAAGGCTCATTATAGGTTGTTTACAATGGTTATGAGCTTTAAGTACTCATAGTCTAATGCAGTCCTCTCAGAATATTAAATGTGTATATAATGGACCAATAACATGTTGATATACATTGACTGCTTCCTGTTAGGACTGTTTCCTGTTAGGAGTATTTCACCTTTCCTGTCCATGTAACAAAAACTAATGTGTTAAGGAAGTGTAAATTAAATACACCATATTTATCAGCTGAAGTCATAATTTGCTACGCCATAACTTTTTCATGGCATTTTTCACTTCTGCATTCCTCAGTATATATATCAGAGGGTTGAGAAAGGGTGTCCCAATTGTATAAAACACAGCCACCATCTTGTCCACTGGAAATGTAGCTGGTGGGTGTGTGTACATGAATATACATGGACCAAAAAACATGACTACCACAATAAAATGGGAGATGCAGGTAGAAAGAGCTTTTCACCTTCCTTCTGCACTGTGGTTTCTCAGAGAGTATCAAATGACAACATAGGATATAAGCAAGAGCGTGAAACTCATCATGCATATGGCCCCACTATTGGACACAGCAGCAAACTTATCACATAGTGTCCATGCAGGCAAGTTTCAACAAGGGCTGCAAGTCACACAAATAGTTATCAATCACATTGGGACCACAGAAGGACAATATCAAAGCCAAGGAAATCTGTATTGAAGAATGGATACAAGATCCCACCCAGGCCAGAATCACCAGCACACCACAGACACCTGCTCATGGTGGTTGTTTATATTGCAGCAGCTTTCAAATGGCCACATAGTGATCAAAAGCCATGAGGATGAGCACAAATATCTCCATACACCCAAAGAAATGGGCTGCAAAGACCTGAGTCATGCGCTCACGGTAGGAAATGGTCTTCTTCTAGGATAGAGCATCCGCAATCAACCTGGGTGCCGTAGTTGTAGAAAAGCAGACATCAGCAAAGGACGGGTAGAATAGGAAAAAGTACTTGGGACTCCCAAGGGTATGACTTGTCTTAATAGTCACCACAATGAGAAAATCCCCCAGCAGAGTCAAAAGGTAAAGAATCAAGAAGATTCCAAATATTGCTTTCTGCTTTTCAGCATCCTGTGTCAACCCAAACAGAACGAATTCGGTCACACTGTTATTCATCACTATGTAAGTGGCTGTAGGTGGGATGAATTTGACAAAGGTTTAATCTGCAGAGAGAAAAAAAGTGACATTTTGGGAAAATCATTTGGCTAAACTCTGAATTAATTGGTTCTGTTCCATGTTCTGTTACCTCCAATTACCTTTGGTGTGCACCAAAATTCCCCAGGAATCTTTGTAAATCTACAGATGCACAGACCTCTCCCAGATTTATCTGTTGATTCATTTAGAAACTGTCTGATTGGCCCAGCACTTTTGTATTTTTTGAATAAAAAAATTATATATATATATATATGCCTCCTTTACAAACTTTGATTTTTTACCAAGACTGAGAACTATAAAACTTGTTCTTTCCCTGGGCAAGTGACTTAACTGCTTTGAAACTTGGCCTTCATATGAAAAATGAAGTACCAATATCTGCTCTACCTTATTCTGAGTTATCATGAGAATTTAAAAAAAGATTTACACACAGACATTTACATGACTATGTGTTTGATGGAAACCCTGGTGGCGTAGTGCTTAAGTGCTACGGCTGCTAACCAAAGGGTCGGCAGTTCAAATCCGCCAGGCTCTCCTTGGAAACCCAATGGGGCAGTTCTACTCTGTCCTATAGGGTGGCGATGAGTCGGAATAGACTTGATGGCACTGGGGTTTTTTTTATATGTTTGATGCATTATGCATCTTATCTATGTGCTTTGAAATCTGAAAAACACCATTCCAATGTAATTAAGCAATAATTTTATTGTTGGAGAATTCCTTCTTAAGAACATATTTTCAGTTCTGTTGACTCATTTTTGTGTCTATTATCCCTGGCTCTTTAGGATCTTGAGTGGTATATGCTTTACAACTAAACTGTTTTGACAATTTATCATCTATGCCTCTAGTAGTCAAGATGTGAGCTTCTCTGATGTTCATGACATAATGAATGTCTGGATGATGTTTGTCTTACTTATCTAGTGCTGCTAGGATAGAATTACCACAAATAGGTGCCTTTAACAAACAGGGGGCTAGAAGTTTGAATTCAGGGTGCTTTCTGTCTCTGTTGGCTCAGAGGAAGGTCCTCGTCTCTTTGAGCTTCTGCTCCTGGGTAATCTTCATGTGGCTTAGTATCTTTCCTCCCCTATCTTGCCTTCCCAGCTTTCTTGTTTCATCTGTTTTATCACTAATTCTGTCTCATTAACATAAAAAAGACAACCCATCCCCAAATAGGAATATAACCACAGGCATAGAAGCTAGGATTTACAACACGTTTTGGGAGGGTGCAATTCAACCCACAGCGATGCTTTTGGTTGGCATGATGGAGGGAAACTACTCTTTATCTTTGTCTTGAACTTATTCCCTTAACTTAGCTTTAAAATAGAATATTGAGCTTCTCTATCTATAAATTTGACTTGCATATACTTTCTAATATTCTAACAACCTCAGTATTGTTTTTACTCATATATAACCTTCTTTATTCTGAATTCCCCAGGATACTTCTTCTAAAAACTTTATTTGGAGATCATTAATAAAGTAAGACATTATGCAATATGTACTAGAAGAGAAGAAACCACATGCAGAGAGAAAAGCACAAATTTCTCAAGGATAGATTGAAAAAAAAAGTGAAGAATTCAAAATTATGTAAAAAGTGAGCTATAATTTTAACTGGAAAGATCCAAGTTCCAAACCAAGTTCTATTAGATGTAAACTTTCAGACTTAGAACTGAGAGGAGATATGTTAGCAGAGTGATCAATACATAGAGTCTGAAGTCACATTGTCTAGTTTCAAACCTCACCCCACTGTTCATCAGAGGTGTGACATTTAACAAGTTCTTTGATATCTCTGTGCTTTGTTTTCTTCATCTGTAAAACAGAAATAATAAAATAATATATGCTTTAAGGTTGCTGCGAAGATTAAATAACTTGACTTAATCAGATTATTAGATGCCAGTACTCAGTACCCATAATAAGAGTGGTTATTTTCATTATGATTTTCACTACTGGATTTACAAGAGAGATTTTCCATTTTTCAAGAATATTAATTCAAATTTTTTATATATCCATAATAAAGCTATACCATTGCATTAAAATATTAAGTTCCTTTGCTGAGTGGCTGAAATCATATCAGCACTGTGGATGACAATAGTTTTCTTATGATGATCAGAAGCTAGGATTGAGAGTTCTAAATATCTCTAAGACATAAAAAAGAGAAACATCAATCAAAAGTATGTAATAGCATCATTACAAGGGACCCATGATAAGAGGAAAGCAGAGATAAAACAAGATCTTGGTAGTGAACAGTTTGGAATCAAAAGCAAAGGAATGTGGGCATTTAGATGACAAGAAATGAAATAAAAAATTTAGTGGTGGTAAGGCACATGCTATATTAAGAAAACAGATCAGTATGAACCCTCTAGTTTGGTCAGACTCAAAAGCTGTGGTAGAAAAGTTGGAAAAGTAAGTCGCCTTCGTAGCTGAAGGCCATAAAAGCCAAGTTATAAATATCTGATATTCTCTATTGGCAAAGTAGAAAATTTGGAGGCATAAAAACATAACAGCACCTTCTATTAAGATTTATCAGGCACCTACTCCAAGTTGTTTAATGGAATTTAGCCATCTTTTTTTTTTTTTTAACTGAATTTAGTCCATTTGAACTTTGAGCTTTTCTATAACAAAGTGCCTATCTTCTTCAAGATTCTGGAGACCTACTGAAGACTTTCTTTCCGTCCCTGCACTTAGAAAGTCAATGGAGAGGATTCAAGTAGATTCACTGTAAAACACCAAATGAAATCCGTTGCCATGGAGTTAATTTAGACTTCTGACAACTCCGTGTGTTACAGAGTAGGACTGCTCCCGAGGGTTCTCTGGGTTGTAATCCTCACAGAAACAGTTCACCAGGACTTTCTTCCACGGTGCCACTGGGTGGGTTTAAACTGCCACCCTGTAGGTTACTAGACAAGCACAGACCCTGTACACTGCCCAGGGATCTGGATTCACTGTAGCCTCAACAAAATAGAGACTGGCTCTGAAGTTATCCCAAATATGATTCATCAGTGGCTTCAGACTTGTCACTTCCTTTCTTAAAGAAGGATCCAAAGTGCTAACTCTCAACTCATCTCTGTGGGAGGCAAAAAACATGTAGGGAGCCCAGAGAGGTGGATTATAATCTCATCTATGTCTTTAAATGTCACTTGACCTTGGTCAAGTTGGTTCGTACCTAAGCCTGAATATCCTTACTTTCATTGAGGGCGCTCAAGAAAATAATTTTCCTCTCAATTTTAACATAAGAACCTTGTCACACAGTAGAGCAGTCATTAAAATTTAAATAAAAAGTCTCACACAATTAGATGAAATAAAAACAGTATGTATTGCTATACTCGTGTAGGTTTTCACTGTGAGAATGATTAACTCATGCTTAACAAAAATACAGACTGGGATATAATAAAATGGATAGTTCTGGAATTCTTTAAGTGGATTCTCACAAGCTTTTACTGAGATGCCTGTTCTACATTTCTAAACAGCGAAGGAGAACATAAATTCAGCAATCCCCTCTCCCTCATTTTACCCCATTGTCATCCCTTAAAAACACGAAGTTCGCATTCAAAAAAATGTGATGAGTCATAAATAAAATGGTTACTATGATTTTAATAATCTCTGTCTGCGGTGCTCATCATGGCTTTCAAGCCCTCCAGCTCTGTAACAGAATCTTGCTTTTTACTTTTCTTCTCCGGACTTCTGCCAATGCATGCTCCAGTCAAGTCTGACACTTAATGTTTCTCATTAGTATACCCAGACCATCTCATTCCGATTTTTTCACATCCGACGTCAGCTGAACACCCCTACCTCTGCTACAACCTAAACTTTCATTTCTACCTATGGAGAGAGTACCCAGTTCAAAAAACATCTCCTCAGAGAAGCCTATCTGTATTTCCCCAAGTCACTCTCTTGCTAGTGGCCTTCCACAGCCCAAAACTAAATATTTGTTGAATCATGTAGTCCCTGATTATATTCTTCTCTCATTTTTGCTTCAACATCTTTTGTCCATTGATTTTATAATATCGCATGAGTTAAGTAAGGCAAGTTAGCTTTTTTCTACTTTGTGCACTTTGTGTTAAGCTGGGAGGCAGAGTTTAGCAGAGAGCAGTTAGAGTAAATCCAAGACCAAAACCAGTCTTTGGTCTCCATAGCATTCTCTCTAACACTTCACCCTACACTGCCGTACAAAACATCAGTCTCCAGCTATCCAAATAGAGCCAACACAAAGCCCAGGAAACATAAACAGGTAAAGAAGGAAGCTGCTGGCGTGTTCATGCATGGAAATTCCAGAATGGGTAAAACAAAGAGATCAGCATTTTATGTTCATACTTGAAAAATAATACTGAGGAGGGGGTAAAGAAAAAAAAAAAGAGTCAGATCAAAAGGGAAAAAAATAAGTCATTGTGGCTAAGAGAAGGAGGAAGGATCAGGATGGGGATAAAAGGGAGAAATCCCTAGGGCAAGCAAGGGTGAGCAAAGAACTATGTTAGGGATTAAATAGTCTATCCCAGGATTTTATTAAAGAGATTTCTTCTCCCTCCTCCATGCCTCATGTTGTCTTTTTCTCCAACTCCAGAAGTAGGTGTGGTTTTAGGCTCTAAGCAGGGTTGACGGTGGGTCCTGGACACCCAATATTGTATTCACTTATGCATCCTCATGCTTTTCCTGAACTTAAACCTTGCAAATAGTCTGAAGGTAGGATATTCTTTCAGGTTGGTCTTGGTGCCAGGGAATAGTTTGTTTCACCCCCTTTTTTCCATCAGAATTGGCCTCAGAGGCAGGGATGCACCAAGCAGAGCCCAGTGAAAGTTGAGGGTCCCTGAAACATCAGAACCTTCCCATCACTGTGGGAAATACGTTCCTGGAACTTCAAGTTTCTTAGGAGACATAACTAGATGATGGTAACTGTCCTAAAAAAATGGGGTGGTGTTGGAAAATTATACAGAAGCAGCACTGAAATGGGAGGCAAGAGAAAGGAAATATTTCAGCGGGGTTTGAAAAACCTACCTTTTTTCTTGTAAGTGAAGGAATAACATTCAACGGAGAACTCATAGTCTTCTCTTTTTCAATTCTAATTTACTTTGAAGATTAACTATGCACAGTGCATTGCAACATGCAAATTGTACTTGAGATAGGTCTACTGTGGCTTTCTGTTGCAGGAGCTATCAGAAGAGAAAATAAATGCCCCACAGATAACTAACTCTTCCTAGAAGGCCTGAATTAAACTCTATGAAAGGGTCTGTAATGCTAGCAAGAGAAAATTTTTTTAAGTTTCTTATTTCTGCACTTAAAATTTTCTAAAACAAAAAATATTCTCATTATTCTATGGTAGAAATTTTTCTAATGTCAGTTCTACTACCCTCAAAACACTCCCTGACAAAACACATGAATTAAGTATGTCTTTTTCTTCTTCCTTCAGATATTTATAGGGGTTTCATAAAAGTTCACAGATGCCCAGAACTGCATTCCAGCCTCCAGAGGCCAAGGACTGCATTTCTCCCCACTCATCGACTCAACGGCACTGGGTTCAACCCTGAGAGATTGGCTCAATGAGCTACTTTGCACAGCTAGCCCAACAGCACAGCAAACCATGAAAAAATATAGCAGCAAACCATAGGGCCAATTAATCCCAGACAAGGTTGTCCACAGTCAGATTTTGTCCTCAGAGCCCTCCTTTCTACTTCATTTGTCCTAAGGGACACCTCCAATTTCAGTTACCAAGTGTTCATGTAGCCACATCTCTGCCTCCACTTCACCCACACACTCTGCTGTAAGGAACAAGCACACTTTCAAACTCACATTGATATGTAGACCACTAAAAGTTACCAAGGAAAGTTACCAAAGGCTTTCTCCTTTAAGTACAATCTTTTCAAATGGTAGGCAAATCTCAAGTAGGTGTGATGCGATTGAATTCTCTGACTCCATTGCTTATGTTTATGTGACTTTAGACAAGTTTATTAACTTCCCTTACTTTCCTATTATGGAACATATTACTGTTAACTATAATAATTATTATTAATCCTAATAATATTAATAAAATATATAACAGAAATTTACATGAAAATTATGAATTAAATTTTCCACAATTTCTAAAATATTTTGAAGTTGATAAATCAGTAAAAAAAAAAAAAGAAGGAAGATGACAGAGGGATTTAAATTTACAACAAGTAACACAAGAACAATTAATTAAAACAAATTTTATTTAAAGATTATTTTTAGCATTGATCTTTTGGACAGAAAAAAACACCAATTTTGAATATGATACTGAAGGAAGTGAGGGACAAGCCATGCAAATATTTGGGGGAAGAATAATTAAGACAGAGGGAGCAAACTGTGCAAAGTTTCTTAGGCAGGAGCATAGCTGGTGTCATGCAAAATGTTGGCAGGAATAATGGTTTATATGTCACAATGGGAAAAAAAGAATTAATAGAGTTAGCAGAAGTAGGCTGTAAATAATGGAGATATGGTTGGAAATTGTTGTTGTTGTATATTGTCGAGATCTGATAAACAGGAGCCAGCTGCAGGATCCAGAACCAATAAAAGCCCACATGCCCTGTCACAATATCCACTTACATTCAATGCAAGCCACATGCCCAAGGAAACTCCCCTTCCACTGATTTACCACTCACAGCAGATCCCATCATGGAGGTGATCACATAACATCAAATCTCATCATGGAACTGATCACAACATCCCGCAACTATCAAACCACTGAGAATGATGGCCTGGCCAAGTTGACACACAACCTTAACCATCACAGTTGGGGAGGAGAGTTAGAATGAAAAATGGAGGCTATGGTGCTGTAAAATATTCCCGGGTGTGCAGTGGTTAAGCACTTGGTTGCTTATCAAAGGTCAGCAGTTCAAACCCACCAGCCACTCCACAGGATAAAGAAGTAGAAGTCTGTTTCTGTAAAGCTTTACAGCCTTGGAAACCCTGTGGGGCAGTTCTACTCTGTCCTGTAAGGCCTCTATGAGTCAAAATCAACTCCAAGGAACTTTTTTTTTTTTTTATTGTAGGGGATTTAAAATATTCTCATAAAAAAAAAAAAAAGGCAATCACTAGTTTGAATAATATTTACACAATTTCTACTAATCTTGAGAATGTATAAAAACCATGGACTTCTTATTGGGCTTTATGAAATAGCACTATCCACTATAATGTGAACACTAAAGATAGAGATTTTCATTTTATCACTGGTACTTGTACTTGACAATAATGGGGAGTCCTTGCTTCTGTGAATCCATTCTCTCCTTCCTCTTCAGTAATAGGTGATACCTAGGTTCATGATCTCCCCAAAAGAGCTCACTTTCCATAGCTTCCTTTGCAGCTTGGTGCAGCTCTGTGACCAAGTTCTTGTCAATTGGATGTGAACAGGAGAAATATGTGTAACTTCCAGGCTGAAATAGCAAATGTTGACATTGTACTTCTCAAGCTTATTTCCCCTTCTTGATACCTAAAACCGGGGGTGAGGGGTGTTACAGCTATAGATGATAATGCTGTAGGGCAATTCTTCTCAAACTATAATGTACATATAAATCAACTAGGGTGAAAAGTCAAATTATGATTCATTAGGTCTGTGTTTTATTGACTCTGCAAAGGCATTTGAAAGTGTGGATCGTAATAAATTATGGATAACATTGTGAAGAATGGGAATTCCAAAACATTTATTTTGCACCTGAGGAACCTGTACATAGACCAAGAAGCAGTCGTTTGAACAGAACAAGGGGAATCTACATGGTTTCAACAAAGTTGTGCAATCAGCATTGTATCCATTCACCACACTTATTCGATCTGTATGATGAGTAAATCATCCAAGAAGCCAGAGTATATAAATAAAAATGCAGCACCAGGATTGGAAGACTCATTAACAACCTGCAATATGCAGATGACACAACCTTGCTTGCTGAAAGCAAAGAGGACTTGAAGCGCTAACTGATGAAGATCAAAGACCACAGCAATCAGTATGGATTACACCTCAACGTCAAAAAAACAAAAATCCTCACAATTGGAACAATAAGCGACATCATGATAAATGGAGAAAATATTGGAGTTGTCAAGGATTTCATTTTACTTGGATCCACAATCCACACTCCTGGAAACAGCAGTCAAGAAATCAAATGACGTATTTTATTGGATGAATCTCCTGCAAAAGAAATCTTTAAAGTGTAAAAAAGCAAAGATGTTCACTTTAAGGACTAAGTTGCACCTGACCCAAGCCATGGTGTTTTCAGTAGTCCCATATGCATGTGAAAACTGGACAATGAATAAGGAAGATTGAAGAAGAGTTGATGCCTTTGAATTATGGTGTTGACAAAGAATGTTGAATATACCAAGGGCTGCCAGAAGAAAGAACAAATCTGTCTCGGAGGAAGTACACCCATAATGCTCCTTAGAAGTAAGGATGGTAAGGTTTCATCTCACTTACTTTGGACATGTTATCAGGAGGGACCAATCCAAGGAGAAGGATGTCATGCTTTGTAGAGGGTCAGCAAAAAAGAGGAAGACCCTCAACGAGATGAATTGACACAGTGGCTGCAACAATAGGCTTAAACATAACAACAATTGTGAGGATGACACAGGACCAGACAGTGCTTCTCTCTGTTGTACGCAAGGTCTCTATGAGTTGGAACCAACTCGATACCACCTAATGACTAATAACAAGGTCTGCAGTTGGCCTAGGATTCTGCATTTCTAACAAACTCGTAGGTGATGCCAGTGATACTAACAGGCGGATCACACTATGAACATAAAAGTTCTAGGAGGTGACCAAGCAACTGCTTGGAAGTAACCTGGGTCTTGTAATGAAAAAGAGAAGAGGTACTGCCCTTCCATCCTGGGCCATTTACATGGGACCATTATATCAAGATGAATAAAATTCCTATATGTTAACCCACTCTATCACTGGGTTTCCCTTTCATAGAAGCCTAGCCTTACTCTAAGAAACTATAAAACTCAAAATATTATCCACAAGAAAGATGCAGCAAAGTGGCAAGGTACAAGATCAAGACACAAACCAGTTGGGTTCCTCTACACTAACAAAGAGAATTCTGAAAGGAAAACAAGAAAACAGTACCATTTAAAACAGTGCACTATTATGGACTGAATTGTGTTTCCCCCAAAATAATTGTTATAATTCCTAGTCTTTATGCCTGTGGCTATAATCTCATATGGGACTAGATTGTTTTGTTATGCTAATTAGACAGGATTAAGGCATGGTGCTGAGCTATAAGAGATTAAACAATCAATCAAGAGAAGCAGAGATGGGGGAAGTGAGATACCTAGCCACATGAAGATTGCCCAGGAGCAGAAGCTCAGAAGAGACAAGGATCTTCCTCCAGAGCTGACAGAGAAAGAAAGCTTTTCCCAGAGCCAGCACCCTGAATTCAGGGTTCTAGCCTCCTAAAATGTGAGCAAATAAATTTCTGTTTGTTAAAGCCACACACCTGTGGTATTTCTGTTATTGCAGCTCTAGATAACTAAGACAGAATTTGGTATCAGGAGTGGGATATTTGTTAACTAGAAGTGGGGGTGTTGCTGTAACAAATATCTACAATGTGGAAGTGGCTTTGGAATTGGATAATGGATGTAGGCTGGAAGAGTTTTAAGGTGCCTATTAAAAACCTATATTTCCTTGAAGAGAATGTTGGTAGAATTATGGACGTCAAAGGAAATTCAGGTGAGGGCTCAGGAGGAAGTGAGAAGAACTATAGAGAATCTTCTATCATCTTAGAGAATACATATGGCTCCAGGAAAAGAATGTTCTTAGAAATGTGAACATTGGATGTACTTCTGTTGAGACAATAAAAGAAAAAGATGAACATGTGACTGGCAGTGGAGGAAGTGTGATATTTTTTATGCAGTGGCAAAGAACTTGTCTGAATTATGTCCAAATGGTGGAAGGTAGAACTTGTAAGTAATGAACTTGGATATCTGGTTGATGAGATTTCTAAGCAAGCTCTTAAAGGGGCCACATGGTTTCTTCTTGCTGTTTATAGTAAAATGCAAGAAGAAAGAGATGACTTAAAAATGAACTGTGCAAAATTAAAACAAAACTTAAAGATTTGGGAAATTCTGTTGTACAAACTATGAAACATATCTTAAGATGTTCACCAAGCATGTGGCTACACAATCTTTTTTTTTTTTTTTTTAAGAGATTAAGCCTGTTACTGATGGATCTAATCAACTACCACAGCAGAAAACACATCATTTTAGGCTGAAGAGGACAGAGAAAAAGGAAAGAACGTTGTCTGTCTTTTGGAGTTCTACAGGCAGGAAATAGGCCAAAAGTAGCCACATCTGTGGTCTCAGAATGCAGAGGATTATGCTAAAGGCGTGAGAACTAATGCAGTTTATTCTGCTGGGATTTGTACTTGCTTGGTGCCCTTTAACCCTTCTTTCCCTTCAATTTATCCTATTTGTAATGGAAATATATAACCTGTGTCTGTTCCAACACTATTTGGGAAGCAGATAATCAGTATTCTATATTTCACAGGTTTACAAATGAAGATGACTTTGCCCCAGGATGGAATATGCCTAACATCTCACCCATATTTGATTTAGATGACTCAGAAGATGAGATTTGAACTTGGAGGTGATTTAAAATTTCTGGCATGATGTGATGGAGTGAATTTGTTTTGCATGTGGCAAGGACATGAACTTTTGGAGGTCAAAGGGTGGAATGTTATGGATTGAATCCTGTACCCCCCAAAAAATATGTTTTTGTTTTTTGGTTACAATCCTATTTGGGAATGGGCTTTGTTATGTTAATGATACAGGATTAATGTAGGGCGTGTCTTGAGTAAATCTCTTTAAAAAAATCTCTTTAGAGATACAAAAAGATTAAAGAAGAGAGCAAAAGAAGTAGAGATGGGGGAAGTGAAACTCCAAGCCACATGAATATTGCCTGGGAGCAGAAACTCAGAAGAGACAAGATCCTCCTCCAGAGTCCACAGAGAGAAAAAACCTTCCCCTAGAGCCAGCTTCCTGAATTCGGACTTCTAGCTTCCTAAAATGTGAGGAAATAATTTTCTGTTTGTTAAAGAAAAACACTTGTGGCATTTCTGTTATAGCTGCACTAGATAACTAAGACATCCCCCAAAATACCTCGGAATAAACCTAACTAGTTTTTTTAGTGGCATAAAAGGCTTATACAAGGAAAATTATAAAACACTGCTGCAAAACAGCCAAAGAGGCCTACATAAATGGAAAAACATCCCATGCTCATGGATTGGAAGACTTAACATTGTGAAAATGTCAACAGTACCCAAAGTGATCTACAGATATAACGCAATCCTGATCCAAATTCCAACATTTTTTAATGAACTGAAAATAACTAATCTTCAACTTTATATGTAAAGGAAAAGGGGCCTGAATAGCTAAAGCAATATTGAATATGAAAAACAAAGTAGGAGGCCTCACACTTCCCAATCTCAAAACTTATTATACAGCCACAGTAATCAAACAGCCTGGTGCTGGTTCAATGACAGACACACAGATCAATGAAATAGAATTGAGAACCCAGATGTAAATCTATCCATCTATGGGCAGTTGAGCTTCGACAAAGAGTTGAAGTTCATTCAATAGGGAAGCAACAGTCTCTTTAACAAATGGCACTGGGAAAACTGGTCAGCCATTTGTTGAGAAATGAAATAGAATCTACACCTCACACCATACACAAAAACTAACTCAAAATAGATCAAAGACCTAAATGTTAAACGTAAAATTATAAAGGAACAAAACTAGGGGACTTAATTTTTGGCATAAATAGCCTATCAAACACAACTGAAAATGCATGAACAAAAGATAATTTAGGTAACTGAGACATCCTAGAAATTAAATACTTATGCTCATCAAAAAAATTAAAAAGAGAACCTACAGACTGGAAAAGTTCTTTGACAATGACATATCTGACAAGGGTCTAATCTTTAAAATATGCAGAAAACTTCAATAATTCAACAAAAAAAGATAAACAACCCAGTCAAAAAATGGAAAAAGGACATGAACAGACATTGCACATAAGAGAATAGATATTCAGATGGCCAACAAATACATGAAAACATGCTCACATCATTAGCCATTATGTTATTGTAGTTAGGTGCTATTGAGTTGGTTCCAACTCATAGCAGCCCTATGTATAACAGAACCAAACACTGCCTGGTCCTGTGCCATCCTCATCATGATATTGGCCACTAGAGAGATGCAAATCAAAGCTACAGTGAGATATGTGACATCCCTGCAAAAATGGCAATGATGAAAAAAACAGAAAACAACAAATTCTGGAGAGGTTGTAGGGAGATTAGAACTTTTATGCATTGCTGATAGGATTGTAAAATGGTACTATGGAAAACAGTATTATGCTTCCTCAAAAAAGCTAAAAATAGAAATACTTTATAAGTCAGCAACCCCACTCCTAGGTATATACCCAAGAGATATAATGGTAGTGACACAAATAGACATAGGCACATCAGTGTTCACTGCAGCATTATTCACAATAGCAAAAAGATGGAAACAACCTAAGAGCCCATCAACAGATGAATGGATAAGCAAATTGTACATACACACAATGGAATATTACCTACACAACTATAAAGAATAATTAGTCAGCAAAACATCTTATAACACAGGTGAATCTAGAGGACATTAAGCTGAGTGAAACAAGTCAATCACAAAAGGACAAATATTGTATGATCCCGCTATTATAAAAAGTCAAGAATAGATATACACACAGAGAGAAACATTCTTTGATGGTTACCAGGGATGGGAGGGGGAAGGATGGGGATTCATTGTCTAGATAGTCCAAACCAAATCCACTGCCATCAAGTTGATTCTGACTCATAGTGACCCTAAAAAAAAGCCTAGAACTACTCCATAGGGCTTTCAAGGAGCAGCTGGTGGATTCAAATTGCTAGTATTTTGGCTAGCAGCTGAGTTCTTAACCACTGTGCCACCAGAGCTCCTTATCGAGATAGCAGACATTTGTTATTTTTGTTGATGGGAAAGGCAATACCAATATGGGCGAAGTCTACACAACCTGACGTTGGTAAATGAAGATACTTGGAAGTACACAAGAAAAAGGAAAAACTTCAGTAAATGCTACAACAAATAAAATTTTGCAACAACAGTAATAACAACCAAAAAAAAATACATGAGTGGTTAAGTAATGTCTTAGTCACCTAATGTTGCTATAACAGAAATACCACAAGTGGATGGCTTTAACAAAGATAAATTTATTCTCTCACAGTCAAGTAGGCTTACAAGTCCAAAATCAGGGCATCAGCTCCAGGGGAAGCCTTTCTCCCTCAGTGCTGGAGGAAGGTCCTTGTCATCAGTCTTTGCTTGGTCTGGGAGCATCTCAGCTTAGGAACCTCAGGTCCAAAGGAAGCATTCTGCTCCTGGCACCGCTTTCTTGGTGGTATGAGGTCCCCCTATCTCTCTACTTGCTTCTCTCTTTTATATCTCAAAAGAGGCTGGCTTAAGGCCCTTTCTAATCTTGTAGACCTCATCAGTATAACTGCAGTTAACCCATCTTATTACATCATAGTGATAGGATTTACAACACATAGGGAAATCACATCAGATAATAAAATGGTAGACAATCATACAAGGGAATCAAGACTTAGCCAAGTTGACAGATACTTTGAGGGGACACAATTCAATTCATGACACACATATATATATTTATATATATATCCACTGCCGTCGAGTCGATTCTGACTCATAGCGACCCTATAGGACAGAGTAGAACTGCTCCATAGAGTTCCCAAGGACCACCTGCTGGATTCGAACTGCCAACCTTTTGGTTAGCAGCCATAGCTCTTAACCACTACGCCACCAGGGTTTGCATGACGCATATGCATATATGTATATAGGAAGGTATTCGTGGATGCATAGGTTTGTCTGTAGGCACATGTATATATATGTGTGTGTGTGTTGCATATATATCCATATACATAATAAAGCACCTGGAAGCACAATTAGAGACTTCCTAGACAAATCTGAACAACTCTCAGGATTGGTTTAAGGGGTTACAAAGCTTAGGATCATAGACTCCTGAGATAACTTAGTCAATTGCCATAACATAATTCATAAAGTTAATGTTCTACACTCTAGTTTGGTAAGTAGAGTCTGGGGGCTTAAAAGCTTGCAAGTGTCCATCTAAGATACAACCCAACTCATCTGGAATGAAAGAGAATGAAGGGAAACTAAAGATGAAAATAGTCCACAGGACTAACAGCCCACATGAACCACAGTCTCTTCTAACCTGAGACCAGAAGAACTGGATGGGCCCGGATATGACTACAGACCATTCTGAGCAGGGACACAGTAGAAGGTCCCAGACAGAATAGTAGAAAAATGTAGAACAAAACTCAAATTTCTGAAAAAAAGTCATACCTACTGAACCAGTAGAGACTAGAGGAACCCCTGAGACTGTCACCCTAAGATATCCTTTAAATTTGGCACTGAAGCCTCTCCTGGTGCTCACCTATCAGCCAAATAATAGATTAGCTTATAAAGTAAACAATATCACCCGTGAGTAATGCGTCCCTTAAACAATCAACTGTATGAGACAAAATGGTCAACATTTACCCCAAAGCAAAGACGAGAAGTCAAGGAGGGGGAAGGAAGTTAGATCAATGCAAATAGAATGGACAAAATGGAAATAATGAGAATGCTGACAAGTTGTGAGAATTGTAACCAATATCATGGAACGATCTGTATAAAAATTGTTAAATCAGAACCTAGTTTTCTCTGTAAACTTTCACCTAAAAAACAATATGATATTAACAAAAAAAAAACTCAAAATATTAATGAGACCACTCTCCTTTTTATGTAATAATACAGTAAAATTTGTGAAAGCTGGAACCTGTGTAAGGCAGAAATCTGTCAGAAAAAGAAAACTCAAATATTTTCCACCACGAGCTGCACAAAATGGTGAAGTACTCTGGACAGCAGCTGAGGTGTTGGAGAGTCAGGGTGAGTTCAGAAGCAGGAGAGAGGAGGATCAGGGACTGCCCAGAAGCTGGGAGAACCTACCTGCTAACATCCAGAGCACTGGCTCATTGCAGCCATTTTGGGACAGGGCAAGGCAACACCACAATCAGGGAACACAGAACAGGAGCTAATCTGAGGAAACTGTAGCTTTATTTTTTTAAGACAACACTAATTGGAGTGGGAGTTCAAAGTACATGCAATTGGAAGGAGGTGAAGAAAAACCATGGTGCTACGAGACAATGCTGTTGAATCTTGCTGAGGCCTGAGAAGGATGGGCACTAAGAAGGGAAGAGATTTCAATGGTAGCAAAGCAAGGGGAATACTTCAGACCAATGGGCAACACAGAGGGAAACAGCTGGCTCCCTGCACACAGTGGGAAAATTTGGGAGAGCCAGAAAGCTTCGTGGAAGCAGAGATGGTAAGACTTCATCACATGTACTTTGGACATGTTTCAGGAGGAATCAGTCCCGGGAGAAGGACCTTAAGTAGAGGGCCATCAGAAAAAAAGGAAGACTGTCAAAAGATGGATTGACACAGAGGCTGCAACAATGGGCTCAAGCACAGCAATGATGGTGAGGACGGCACAGGACAGGGCAGTGCTTCCTTTTGTTTTGCAGGGAGTTGCTATGATTTGGAACCTACTAGAAGGCATCTAACAACAACAACAATGGATAATGATAGTGAATATATTTTCCTATGTCTGTTGACTGCTTGGATGTCCTCTTTGGTGAATGTTCTGTTCATGTCCTTTGCCCATTTTGTGATCAGGCTATTTGCCTTTTTGTTGCTGAGTTTTTGCAGTTTTTTATAGAATTTAGAGATTAGGTCCTTATTGGGTAAGTCGTTTCCAAAGAATTTTTCCCAGTCTGTAGATTATCTATTTATTCTTTTAATAAAGTCTTTTCATGAGCATAAGTTTTTAATTTTTATGAGGTCCCAATTTTCTATTTTGTCTTCTATTTGTGTATGTGTTATGTTGGTTATCCTATTTTTACAAACGATTAGGTCCCATAGTTTTCTCCCTATGTTTTCTTCCAGGGATTTTATGGTTGTAGGTTTAATATCTAGGTCTTTGATTCATTTTGAGTTAATTTGTGTGTATGGTGTGAGGTATGGGTCCTGTTTAATTTTTCTACAGGTGGGTATCCAGTTTTGCTAGCACCATTTATTAAAGAGACTGTTTCTGTCCTGCTGAATGGTCTTTGACTCCTTGTTGAAAATCAATCATTCATAGATAAAAATATGTCCCTGTGGTCTATGTATCAATTGCTGAACAAACACCAGCCCATTTTGATTAAGTGGCTGTGTAGTATGTTTTGATATCAGGGAGTGTAAGGCCTCCTGTTTTGTTCCTTTTCTTCAGTATTGCTTTGGCTATTCAGGGTTTCTTTCCTTTCCATATGAAGTTGGTCATTAATTTTTCTATTTCAGTAAAGAATGTTGTTGGGATTTCTATCAGGATTGTATTTTATCTCTACATTGTTTTTGGTACAATTGACATTTTTATTATACTGTCTTCTAATCCATGAGCACAGGATGCCTTTCCATTTTTCTAGGTCTCTTTTGGTGTCTTATGGTAATGTTTTATCATTTTCGTTGGATGTCTTTTATGTCCCTGGCTACATTAATTCCTAGGTATTTTATCAATTTGGAGGCTAATGATATTGTTTTCTCGATTTTTTTTTTTTTTTTGGAGTAGTCTTTGATAGTGTAGACGAACCCAGATGATTTTTTGTGTGTTAATCTTACACGTTGCAACATTGCTAAATTCTTCTATTAGTACCAGCAGGTTTCTTGCGGAATCTTTAGGGCCTTCCATGAAATCAGTTTTTTTTTTTTTTGGTAATGGGAAATGTGGCATCAAATGTGGATGTAGTAAGCAAAGTACAACCAAAGTAAAATATGAGTGAGCATATATGGATGAATATAGTCATACTGGTATACAGGTAGGTACATAGGTAAGAGCAGATAGAAATATCTATAAAAACAAAACAAAACATTGCCGTCGAGTCGATTCTGACTGATAGTGACCCTATAGGACAGAGTTGAACTGCCCCATAGAGTTTCCAAGGAGTGCCTGGTAGTTTTGAACTGCCAACCTTTAGGTTTGTAGCCATAGCTCTAACTACTATGCCACCAAGGTTTCTGAAATATCTATAAAACCCAAAACAAACCCACTGCAGTCGAGTCAATTCTGACTCATAGCGACCCTACAGAACAGAGTAGAACTGCCCCATAGAGTTTCCAAGGAGTGCCTGGTGGATTCTAACTGCTGTCCTCTTGGTTAGCAGCTGTATCACTTAGCCACTACGCCACGAGGGTTTCCTGAAATAGGCATGTGTAAATATAAATATCAGTACAAGCATATAGATTTGTTGAAGACACAAATACGTATATTCCACAGACATAAGCAAACTCCTTCCATGACTGACTTTTGGGGTTTGAAAGCTTGGGACCATAGTTTCACGGGACAACTCAGTCAATTGTCGTAACATAGTTCACAAAAATCATGATCTGCATCCTAAGGAAGTGACTAGTGTCTGGAATTAAAAGCTTGCAAGCTGACCATTTAAGACACAATTATTTGTCTTTCCTGTCCAGGAGAAAAACAGTAAAAGGTAACCAAAACTCTGAGAAGAGACAAGTCTACATAAGCTACAACGTCATCTACCCTGAGACAAAAAGAACTAGTCAGTGCCTGGCTACCATCACTGACCATTCTGACCAGGATCACAATAGAATGGAAGAAAAATGTGCAGTAGAACTCAAATTGCTATTAAAAAAAAAAAAAGCAAACAAACGAACAGTAGAGAACAGAGGACTCCCTGAGACTATCACCCTGAGACATTCTTTAAACCTAGAACCAAGCCTATCCCCTGAGATCACCTTATAGTAAAATAGAAGAGTGACACACAAAATAAAAGATTACCCATAAGATCATTACACTACTTAAAAACCATCAGTATGAGACTAAAATATGAACACAATTAAAGAGAATGTTAACACATTGTGATAAATGTAACTAAAAAAAAAAAAAATCACTTAATTTGAGTGAAAATTGCCAAATGGAAACTTAATTTTCTGTGTAAATGTTTATCAAAAACTCATTAAAATATTATTGTATACACATATGTTTCCATCTGTATATATATTTTCCACTAAATAATGATAGAAAAATGGTGACTGCATGCTGTTGAAGGAAAAATTGTGAAATCTGGAAAAACAAGAAAGTCCTGTCAAATTCTGGCTCTTACAAATTTCACTATACTATAACTAGTACTATATTCCTTGAATGTATCTGGATTTTTAATATTGTATATCACATACAAAGATAAGATTCCTTCACCAACATTCTGAGTATTTTTTACATCAAAATTCATAACATCGAAGTCTGAAGCTTATTGAAATAGAAACATAGGGCGAAAAGTTCAGAAATTGCCTGGCAGGGTTGCACCTTCTTGTTGTTCCACCATGGAGTAACTATGTATCACGACTGATCTTCAGATTTATACCACGAAAAAGGAATCTGTTCATTCTCAGAGATGGACAGCCTTCATGGACTGGCTAACTTTGACCGAATATGAGGTTAGTACATTTCTGAGAAAATATAATTAGAAAATAGGCCTACATTCTCAGCTATCTACTGTAGTTATCTACTGCTGTGTGACAAATTACCATATAGCGCCTGGCTTAACATAACACACATTTATTATCTCACAGTATCTGTGCATAAGGAGTCCAGGCATGGCTTAGCTGGTTCCTCTACTCCCAAGGCTACAATCAAGGCATCACCTGGGGCTGTGGCCTCATCTCCAGACTCTACTGTGGAAGGATCTGTGCCCAAGTCATGTGGTTATTGGCAAAATTCAGTTCCTTGCATGTTGTTGGACTGATGACCTCAGTTTCTTGCTGGCTATCTGCCAGAGGCTGCCCTCATTTCCTGTCTATGTGCACATTTCCAAAGGGCATTTCACAATCTCACAGCTTGCTTCTTCAAAACCAACAAGGGAGAGAGACTGTGAATAATACAGAAATTGCAGTGTTACATAACATAATCATGGAAGTTATCCCATTACTTCTACTATATTCTATTGGTGGTAGGAAAATCACGTATCCTGCCCCCACTCAAGGAGAGGGCATTGTACAAGGAATGAATACTAGGAGGCAGGAATAATTGAGCATCACACTCACCCTAGTCATTAGTCAATATATGGCTTTCTATGGGGAAAAAATTTTGTAGACTTCCTTGGAAAGTTTTCTTGGTTCGGAATGAATCATTAAAAGAGACAATATTGATACATTTCAATGATTAAAGGGCCTAGACAATCATAATCAACTTGGCCAGAGTCTTGTCTACCTCTAGATCATCATCCTCAGACTTAAGTCTTATGTTTCATTTTTATTTTTCTATTGCGTGTACAGAACCCTGGTGGCAAAGTGTTAAGTGGTAGACTGTTAACCAAAAGGTCAGCCATTTGAATTCACCAGCTGCTCCTTGGAAACCCTATGGGACAGTTCTAGTCTGTCATATAGGGTCACTATGAGTTTGAATCTGGTGGACAGCAACAGGTTTGGTTTGTTTTCTTATGTGGATATACAGTTTAATTAAAAAAAAAACTGTTTTGCTACTAAAAGTGCTTTCGTTTTCTAGAGAATAGACTGGATTTTTTTTAATTTAGAGTATTATATGCAACTTTTTTAAAGTAAAATATTTATCATGAATGCCAAGGTTAAATTAAATGATTTATTTTACTAACATGTGTAAACATCAAAAGAGTTAAAATTTCCTTACACTTATAATTTTTATACAAATTTAAAACTAAGTCAAATTTACAAATATAACCACTACAACATCAGTAAAATTTAAATTAACAAAAGTAATTTAATGTTACTATTAACATTTTTATTAACATAGTTTTGTTATAGTAAAATTGTCACATAAACAGACATGTGGCAAAAGTAATTTCAAGTTTGGCAAATCAATGTTATTACCAATTTTCTCTCTCTATTGTGAAATCTTTTTCTGGACTTCACAGTTATTTGATGTGCACTTCACACAAATTCTTTTTACTCACTTATCAAGTTCATCTCTACTTGTTTTTTAGCCTCCAAACACAATGTAGCAGTCTTTGGCACCACCACACTAGCAAGCACGCACCAAACCAAAACAAACAAACAAAAAATTACTTACCATTGCTGTGCAATCTATTCCAATTCATAGTGACCCTATAGGACAGAGTAGAACTGCCCCACAGAGATTCCAAGGTTTTAATCTTAAGGAAGTAGATTGCCTCGTTTTTCTCACACAGAGCTGCTGGTGGGTTCGAACCAATGACCTTCCAGTTAGCAACCAAGCACTTAACCACTGTACACACTCAAATTATGTGGTTTTGTATGGACATAAGTTTTTTGTCAGATGACTCAGAATGTGTTGTTGTTAATATTCATTGAGTTGATTCCAACTCATGGCTACCCTGTGTGTTGCAGAGTAGATCTTTTCCTTAGGGTTTTCAAGGCTGTGACTTTTCTAAAGCAGAAGCAGGTGGCCGGGCCGATCTTCCCACACACCTCTGGGTGGGTTCAAGCCGCCAACCTGTTGGCTATTAGTTGAGAGTTTAACTGTTTCCACCACCCAGGGACTCTGACTCAAAATGTTTCAATATATATTTTGGAATTATCATCAAGATGAAAACACAAAATTAAGCATTCGTATGGGCTCCAGCAGATCCTAGTGTTAGGATTTCTGGTTTAGACTCCTCAGATTTGAAGAACTCGATTAAAAAAAAAACTATATCAAATATTTAATGAGTTTCTATTATGTTCCAATCATTCTACAACTGGCTTGGGATATATTCCTGAATGAAATAGATGAAAACCGTTTTCTTCTTGGAGAGAGACAAGAAAGAGATAAAACAAGTAGGTAAATTAAATAAATGTTAGGAGATAATAAATACTATTTAAAAAGAAGAAGTAGACTAATATAAGGAGATGATGAGTACTTATGGGTAAAAAAAAAAACTTATGGGTATTCACTATTAAATACGTTGATTCTGGAGACCTGTTTGAGGGAAGACTAATGTCTTATAGAGACGAGGCTAGACCTTACTTAAAGAGTGTTTTAAACAGAGAACACAGGTGAGACAAATATCATAGATGAAAGCTTGCCTGGTGAAATCAAGGAAAAACAAGGAAGCCAGTGTGACTGGAGCTAAGAGAGGGGGTGTGTGAGCAACAGGAGAGAAGGCCAAAAAGTTCATAGAAGGTCAAATCACTGTAAGAATTTTGGCTTTTCCTCTGGATGAAACAGGGATGTTTCAGGTTTTTATGCAAAAGAGTGACCTGATTTGACTCAAGTTTTAAGAGGAACCTTTGGCTGCTGTGTTAAAAATGGCCATAGCAGGACAACAGTAGAAGCAAGAAGAATGTTAGAGTCTATTGCTTTCACTTGGTGGACCCCTGGTGGTGTAGTGATTAAGAGCTCAGCTGCTAAAGAAAAAGTCAGCAGTTCAAATCCATCAGTTGCTCTTCGGAAACCCTATGGGGCAGTTCTCCTCTGTCCTATAGGGTTGCTTGCTATGAGTTGGAACCGACTCAACAGCACCTAATAAAAACAACAATGTTGCTATTACTTAAGTGAGAGATAATGGTAGCTCAAACCAAGAGTATAGAGGAATTGATGAGAAAATATATCAGATTCTGTATAACTTATGAAGGTCAGCATTTTTTTCCCCTAATAGGTCAGGTGAGAACTGCTATAACATTTTTTGATGTTGTAACATTTTTAGAGTTATTTCCGAAGATAACTCATACAAAGGCCCTCAGTGTTCAAGTGACATTACGTTATAGATCTACATGTGTGATGTCTTAGTCATCAAGTGCTGCTATAACAGAAATACCACAAGTAGATGGCTTCAACAAAGAAAAATTTACTCTCTCATGTCTAGTAGGCTAGAAGTCTAAATTCAGGGCATCAGCATCAGGGGAAGGCTTTCTCTCTTGGCTCTGGAGGAAGTCCCTTGCCACAGGAACCCAGGTTCAAAGGACGTGCTCTGCTCCCAGCACTGCTTTCTTGGTGGTAAGAGGTACCTCTGCTTGCTTCCCTTTCCTTTTATCTCTTGTAAGATGAAAGGTAGTGCAGGTCACACTCCAGGGAAACTCCATTTACATTAGATCAGGGATGTGACCTTAGTAAGGGTGTACGATCCTACCCTAAACCTCTTTAACAAAAAATTACAATCACTAAATGGAGGGAAATTACACAATGCTGGGAATCATGGCCTAACCAAGTTGACACATATTTTGGGGGGACAAAATTCAATCCATAACATGCGATATATAAATAGTTGGTTATTATATATGTATATATTTATTAAAATATCTGTATTTAATTATATAAATATTTACTTTCATAGATAGATACATAGATCGAGGTCAAGAGCATTAAAATACTTATTTCAGTCATTGGTCGATATCTTTCTCTCCAGGAAGGAAACTCTCTATAGGAAGCCAAATTATTATAGGATATTTGCTTGATAAAACTAGGATTTGACAAAAAGGGCATTATTGATTATGGTCTCAAGAATCCGTAGCCTGAAATATTCCTCTTCAAAAGGAAGCGTACCTACCAGGCAGACGGGCCGCTGATCAGTGAAACATATTCCTTGCACTAGGACTATGCCTGATACCTAATGAGAAGTTTTACTTTTTTGATATATTTAGTTCTATATTTCTAAGCCAAAAAAAAAAAAGTTGCCTTCGAGTTGATTCCAGCTCACAGCGAATCTATCTGACAGAGTAGAGCTGCCGCATAGAGTTTACAAGAGCGGCTGGTGGGTTGATCTGCCGACCTTTTGGTTACCAGCTGTAGCTCTTAACCACTGTACCACCAGGGCTTGTATATTTCCAAGCAGAGAGTCTCATTTGGATGAATTATTATAACATTAACTCTTTTTCTCTATATGTCAGTTACTATCTTTTTTTATTATAAAGAAAAAAAAGAAATTTTTCTCTTTATGATCTCATCCATGTCATGTTCCTCGTTACAATATAACCCTCACAATTTTACAAAATTGTCACCAATTTACTAACCAAAAGATTTGGGCAGTATCCATTGACTGAAGCTTCAACAAAAAATGTATATGGAACTAAATTTTATGAATGAATAATGATTAACATGTTGAACAAGAAAAATGATATCAAAGTACATAGGAAAAGATTATGACAACACAGTTAATATTTATTACAACTAGAATTGTCTTTATTTGAATAGAAGCACATGAGTTGCTCACTGTATGTGTTCAAGAGGGAAGTGAAAGGATGTCCTTTTCTTAAAATTTTTTTAAGGACATTACAAAAGGGAGCCAAGCATCAAATAGGGGCTTAATTAGCTCATCTGTATGCTCCTATGAGATTCTCATAGTGATCTCATCCTATTGGCTGTTGAACCAGAAAAGCCCAGATTTAGTAGTGCCAAAACTTATTGGCCAACAACAAAAACAAAAAAATCAGCCAGAAATCAGGGACAAATTATTAAACTTGGATGAAAGACACGGAGAAAAGAAGCTCAAACCAGAATGTATGAAAGAGTGAGGTGAAGCTATATACACAACAGGATCTGGGTCACATACAGCAAAAGAACACGGGTATCAACCCCAGAAAGCAGAAGTGGGGAGTGGGCTTGTGCTCCCACAAATATTACCGTACTTAATGTTCTGTTACTTTATTGACATTGGCTCAAAATAAATGGGTCTGTGCTCACTCTACTAATGTCCCCAAACATACTTCTGGGAGAGAATGCTATTGTCCACATCAAGATAAGAATATTTTTTCTTCTCTATCTACCCAATTTTATTCAAATTATGACAGAATTAACAGCTAGAATCTTCTGTTCTTTGCTGTCTCAAATCGTAGTTGGTTGCACCATAACTTTCTCATGGCATTTTATATATCTGCATTCCTCAGAGTGTAAATCAGAGGGTTGAGCAAGGGTGTCCGAATAGTGTAAAACACAGCCACCATCTTGCCCACTGGAAATGTGATTGAGGGACAAGTGTAAGCGAATATACATGGAACAAAGAATAAGATGACAACGATAATGTCAGAAGTGCAGGTAGAGAGGGCTTTCTTTCTTCCTTCTGCACTCCTGTTACTCAGAGAGCATAAGGTGAAAACATAGGAGATGATCAGGATTATGAAATGCACCATGCATGTGGCCCCACTATTAAACACCACGAGTAGATTCATGACATAAGTATCCATGCAGGCAAGTTTCAACAAAGGTAGTACATCACAGAAATAGTGGTCCATAACACTGGGGACACAGAAGGGTAATTTCTGGGTCGTCATTTTTAATGAACAATCAAGGGCTCTGCTTTCTTTTGAAGGTGTATGCCCCAAGCACATACATCATCCATAAGGGCTTTAAAAGGACTATTTCCGTCAGTAAGCCTTAAAAATACACCGTGCTTTTCTTGAGAGTTGAGGACTTGTTAAGATGGAATAATCTCCAATAGCTCTTTTGTGTGGGATGGAAGTTAGTATGCCATTGTAGACACAAAAATTAATGTTTACTTGGAATGCTTCTGCAGACAGCAGAGGGTTATTCTTTCTTAACTTCTCCACCCTCTTCCTGAGAAAATCACCAGCATCACCCCTAACACACCACTACCACCACCCTCTTAAGAAGAGATGCTCACAAATAGGTGTGTAAGGTTTTATATTGATTGAGAAACATATTTTAAAGATTTCAACTCCCCATGACATTGATAATGAAAACCAAAAGTCTGAAGTATCATTAACTAATTAAAACAGAAAAAAATAAAAACACCATGTAAGTTTTTTCTCAGAGGCTATTGTAGAAAAATTAAGGTTAAAGAAATTGGTACAAAAGGAAACAAGATATATACATAGAGAGAGAGAGAGAGAGCACCCTGGTGGTGTTAGTGGTTAAAGTGCTCAGGTGCTAACCGAAAGATCAGCAGTTCAAGCCCACCAGCCACTCTGTGAGAGAAAGATGTGGCAGTCTGGTTCCATAAAGATTACAGCCTTGAAAACCCCATAGGGCAGTTCTAATCTGTCTTATAGGGTCACTATGAGTCGAAATTGACTCAACGGCAATCGATATATATATACACATATATATATCCCATAGCTGTTGAGTTGATTCTGACTCATAGTGACCCTATTAGACAGAGTAGAGCTGCCCCATAGGGTTTCCAAGGCATGGCTGATGGATTCGAACTACCGACCTTTTGATTAGCAGCCAAATACTTAACCACTGCACCACCAGGACTAACCAAAAACCAAACCCAGTGCCGTCGAGTCGATTCCGACTCATAGTGATCCTACAGGACAGAGTAGAACTGCCCCATAGAGTTTCCAAGGAGCGCCTGGAGGATTCGAACTGCCGACCCTTTGGTTAGCAGCTGTAGCACTTAACCACTATGTCACCAGGGTTTCCACTACCAGGACTATACATATATATATATATATATATATATATATATATAAATGTATTTTAATCTATTAAATATATGAAAGAGAATAGAAGGAAAACAGAAAAAAAAATTTAAACTATCCTCATCACACCAAGTATTCCCATTCCTTTCCTTTCTACAAGCACATCTCTGAAGCATGTGCACACACTCTTTTATTTACTAATATTCATATCTGGATAGAGGACAAAATATCAAATTATCAAAACATTTAAGTTTAAGTTTTGATAAAGTGCCAAAAGTTATTAAAGTAAATCAAGCTAAAAATGGTTGATAGCTCAAAGCTCTTACCCTGAGATCACAATTTGTGTAAATCAAACAAACAGGTGAATTATTAACACATTTTAAGTATAATTGTGTGTGTGTTTAGATGATTCCATTATTTCAACAATTTCAAAACAGCAACTTAAATTAATAGGAACACGTCTAATACTTAAGTTTTTAGGGCCACCTCCAAAACTCAGTCTGGCGTCATCTCTGACTTCTGAGAACCCAGTCAGTTACCCAGTGGTCCCGGTAGGTAGAAGGTAGAAGACTGTTGAGATAAATATTCTAGGATCACATCAGAGTAACCAAAGGTCTGACTTCATCCAGGATTTACTCACATGAAGCTTCTTTTATAAAAGAGCAAGAAATTATGACATGTGAGAGTTTCAAAGTGGTTGTTCCAAATGTAGAGGCAAGTAAATCAGGACCTGTACAGCCAGCAAATAGTCCTGTTAAAAAAAACTAGTGCCATAGTAGTCCTGTTACTTAATGGGAAATTATTTTCAAAGGACTCGGTGGCAACGGGCAGAGTGTCCAGTGATTTTCAAAAGACTTAAATAGGAAACAACCTTTGTGGTTGGCAGGGTAATTTAAATTTTCTCTAAATAGAAAAGATTGCCAAAAGACAGCCAGGAAAGCTAATTACAAAGTTATTCAAGGGACTATGCCTGCCATCTGGCTGTATTTTGAGCTTAATTTGAAAGCAGTTTCCAACCCAAGTCTTAGAAGAAGTGTCATTAATAAAATGTCTTCCTTTGGGTAATGGACCTGCGCTAAAAGAGGCCAGAGTGCTATTTTCAAAAACTGGAAATGCGCTGACTTGCATCATTGTAATTGCATCCCTTTGAGGTTGGGTCTCTACTGACTGAGGAGCTAATCACCATGCAGTGAGTTTCCATCTAGCCCTGCAGTGGTAGGTTGTTCCCAGGGGCAGAGTATCACTGGAGCCAGGCCAAGCTGATGATTCACAAGCACAAATTCAGATCCTAGTATTCACTCCAGAACTAAGCTCTGTCCTTCAATAACAGAATGATCACAGAATGATCCTTCTGCTTGATAATATAGATCCAAAAAAATTAAAAAAGAATACAACTTATTCTTGGCCATCTAGCAAAGACCAGGACTGAATTTTTCTATCCCTAGCCTGATGATCATTTCATCTTGTAAGATTATCATTACAATTATATTACATCTGACTTTGTGATTTCAAAGTCAAGAAGGACAGACCCTCTGTGCCTTGGGTTACTGATCTTTTAATTAATCTTTATTCCTTTAGAATAACTCATTTCTAAACGCATTTATTCAGCCAATATTTCTATAATCACTTAGCATTTGATAGAATTTTTCCTTGATATTTTTGACATAATGCCTCAGGTGCATATAAAATTATGGCAGAATGTGTGAACATCTCTTACTACGACTTTCTAATCTTCAGTGGCAATGCCCTACTGATTGAAGAAAGATATTCTTGGATTATTTATTTTATAATTGAATGTTTATTGTAAGACTCATTTAGTTGTATTTTCTTCCCCTACTCTGGAAACAATGTGCAATGATTTTAAGGGCAAATAAAAAGATGGTGCAAGCTAGGCAACGTTTCATTCTGTTATGGGTAAGGTTGCTATGCATAGGAGACAACTCCACAGCAAACAAAAAAGTTGGTTAAAGGAAAAAAAAGTTTCCACTATTAAGGACTGAAAAAAGTATCTCATCCAGAAAAAATAAAGATTAATTCTCTCTTACTTCATAACAGATTGTATTCTCAAATAACTCGTTTTCAATTTAGATGTATTTGGGGTTATAGCCTTTATTCTTTTCTACCTTCAATAATAATAATAATAAAAGTACTATCCTACTTTTGTAACTTGTTTATTGGAGTTTACACCTGGTTCATTGACATATTTGGCCTTATACTTTGATAGTCTCCTGAGAGGAAATTTTACAAAATATTATCCTTACAGATGATGAACGACCTCTGCATTTGGGTCATCTTTACTAATCTTCTACAATTACTCTACCTTCTCACCTAATGATTTATACATGGAGCCTTCTAAGGCCCCTGAGTGGTGCAGGTGGTTAAGCATTCAGCTACTAGCAGGAAAGTTGGCCATTTGAAACCAACCAAATTGTTCCTTGAAAAACAGATATTTTGTGTGTACTGTTTTACTATGAATTTATATTTATTGTGCTATAAATCCTTTTGCAGCATTTGTCATTGTAAATATTTGTAATGTATCCATTTGTGGCCTTTAAAATTTTTTTTTTTGCTTATTTGTCCTATGTAGTGGGGGGGGTGTGAATGTGTGTGTGTATATATATAGAAAATGACTATGATATGGCATTCAATATGTATGAGATATTATTAGCTGGTGGTGCTCATGAGGGAACTCTGGTGGCATAGTGGTTAAGAGCTATGGCTGTTAACCAAAAGGTCAGCAGTTCAAATCCACCAGGTGCTCCTTGGAAACCTTATGGGACAGTTCTACTCTGTCTTACAGGATCACTGTGAGTCAGAGTCCCCTCGACAGCAATGGTTTAGTGGGTATTATGCATATATATTCACTTGCTTACCCTTTAATGGAGAGGAGGCATGGTTGTGCAATGTCCAAAACTCACTGCTAACTGAAAGGTTGCCAGTTTTTACCCCCAAGCCATTCCAGGGAGAAAAGATCTGGCCATCTGCATCCATAAAGATTACAGCCTAGATAACCCTATGGGGCATTTCTACTCTGTCTTGTAGGTCACTATAAGTCACAATTGACTCAAAAGCATCTCACAAACCAAAAATTCTTTAATGGTAGGTTTTTTTTTTTTTTTTTTTTGCTTCCAACAGAACATGTTCTGGCTTTCTTGCTTTGGACGTGTCTTTAGGAAAGACCAGTTGCTGGAGGAGAACATCATATTTGGTGAAGCAGAGGGCCAAGGAGAATGAGGGAAGCCCTTCATGAGTTGGACTGACACAGTGGCTGCAACATGGACTCAAACATGCCAATGATTGTGAGGATAGCACAGGGCCAGGCAACACTTTATTCTGTCACTGTAAGTTGCAGTCAGCTCAATGGCAGATAACAACAACCTCTAGAGATAGATTTTTTTTCACTTCACATTGGTTCTATTGAGGTCCTTCCATGCTATCATAAGCATTAATAATTTGTTCCTTTTCACTGCTGAGTATTATTTCATCATGAATTTACTACAGTTTGATTACTCGTTCACCTATAGAGGGACATTTTAGGTGGTTACCAATTTTTAGTTATTAATGTTTCTGTGAATATTTGTGTAAGGGTTTTTGTATGAACATAAATTTTCATTTCTCTGGAATAAATTTCTAAGTGTGGGTTGTTTTAATTTTGACAAAGCCCAACCTGTCATTTTGTACTTTTCTTCCATATGTTTGCATGTACCAGTAATTCAGAAGTTTTTATTATTGAGTGATGGGCACTCTCTTGGATATATCACAATTTATTTATTCATTCTAAAGTAGATGAACCTTTGGGTTGATTCTAGTTTTTGAGTATTACAAATAAAGTTGTTATGAACATTTGTATACATATCTTTATAAGAAAAAATGCTGTCATTCCTCTTGAGTATATATGAGTAAAATGGCTAAATAATATGGTAAAACCATGTTCAGCTTTTTAAGACCCTGATACTTAAAATAAATTATTTTTTAAAGTATTGACACAGATTTAATTTTCCACTAGCAGCATATGAGAGTTCTGGTCCCTTCACATACTTACCAGCTATCTGATATTCTAATAGCTGTATAGAGATCTGTCATTAATGTTTTCACTTGAAATTCACCAAAGGTTAATGAACTGAACATTTTTATGTGCTTATTTGCCAACTGTATATGTTCCTTGGGTAAATTGTTGTATTTATGGCCATGTTTGTGGACTGTTTCATTTCTTTTCTTTCCTTCTCTCTTTCTTTTTATTTCTTTTCTGTTTTTTGAGCTTTGAGATATCTGTATATCATGGAAACAAACCATTTATGAGATATGTTATTTGAAAGTATTATCTCCCAGAATATAACTGGTTTTTATACAACTGTCTTTTGAAGAGCATAAGTTTTAATATTTGATGTGGTTAAACTTTTTTATGGATTTTGCTTTTGGCTTTATATCTATGAAATCCCCAAATAAATCTATAGAGTTGATGCAAGCCCACTTAAAATCCAAACGGGCTTTGTTTTTTTTTTTTAATAAACTAATAAGCTGAAAGTAAATTCACAAAAAAAAGTTATCTTTTTAGTTCTATAAATGTAATGTGGGCTCTATTAGATTTTTTACATAAAAAAATCATGTCTTCTATCATTAAAAAAAAAGTTTTCCTTCTTCCTTTCCAATCTGGATGCTTTCTATTTATTTGTTTAATTTTTTATTGCCTTTTATTGCCTTATTGTGTTACCTAGAATATCCACTAAAATATAAACATGTTTGGTAAGAGTGGACTTACTTGTTTTTTTCCTGGTCTTACTGAGAATGTATTCAATTTTTCATACCACGTGTGATGGTAGCTGTAGGTTTTTCATGGGTGCCCTCTATCAGTTTGAGGATATTCCATTTTAATACTAGCGTTCTCAAAGCCTTATCACAATTATTAGAACTTTTAAAATATTCCTCTAGATCTACTCATATGGCATTGTTTTTCATTTGTAATTTGTTATTACGTTTAATATCAGTAATTGATTTTTTTTTAATGTAGAACTATCCGTGCATTTCTGGAGAACACCTAATTTGGTGTGTTATTGTCTTTACATGTCATCAGGCTCAATTTCTTAAATTTTTCTTTACATTTTACATATATGTGTTCTGTTGTTTTCTCTTCTTTTAATGTCTTTGCCTGAGTTTGATATCACGGTTAAAGCTACGTTCATATGGAAAATGCAAATACACTGTTTTCTTCAGATTTGTGGAAGATTTTATGTGGAATAGGCTACTTCTTTTTTTCCTAAAAGCTTAATAAAGTTTCCCAATCAGCTCACTTGGACCTGAGTGAGGATGCAGAGTATATTAAACTGAAATTTCCATTTTGATACTCTCTTTACCAGTGACTTTTTTTTTCTTACGTGTTTTCTAGTCTCTCTATACATGAAAATATATCATACCCCCCCTTGTATGGTGCTAAACTAAAACCTAGATTGGATCTTTTTTTTTTAATAGACAACCTTAGTATATTTAAAATTTATTTTTTCTTTCTCATTACAATTTTTTTGTTACTATTAAAGGGATAAAAATACAAAAATATGCATGGAAAATTAGCAAGGAATATGGAAGAACTATGTCCAGAAAAAACACATAGATGCTGTCGGATGAATCCTGGCTGAAAGCAAAGAATACCAGAAATATGTTTACCTGTGTTTTATTGATTATGTGAAGGCATTCGACCGTGTGAAGCATAACAAATTATTGATGACATTGAGAATAATGGGAACTCCAGAACACTTAATTGTGCTTATGCAGAACATGTACCTAGATCAAAAGGCAATCTCATTCAAACAGAACAAGGGGATACTGAGTGGTTTAAAGTCAGGAAAGGTGTGCATCAGGGTTGTATCTTTCACTATACCTATACCTATTCTGTATGCTGAGCAAACAATCTGAGAAACTGGCCTCCATGAAGAATGCAGAATCAGGTTTGGGAGAAGACTTATTAACAACCTGTGTTATGCAGATGATCCCCAACCTTGCTTGCTGAGGGTGAAGAGGACTTGAAGCACTTAACTGATGAAAATCATAGGCCAAACCTTCATTATATATTACACCTCAACTTAAAGAAAATAAAAACCCTCACAACGGGACCAATAGGCAACATTGAGATAAATGAAGAAAAGATTGAAGTTGTCAAAGATTTCATTTTACTTGGATCCACATTCAATGCTCCTGGAAGCAGCAGTCAAGAAAGCAAAAGACATGCTGCATTGGGCAAATTTGTTGCAAAAGACCTCTTTAAATGTTGAAAAGCAAAGGTATTACCTTGAAGACTAAGGTGCTCCTACCCAAGGCATGGTGTTTTCAATCGCCTCATATGCATGTGAAAGCTGGATGATGAATAAGGAAGACCGAAGAATTAATGCCTTTGAACTGTGGTGTTGGCGAAGAATATTGAATATACCGTGGACTGCCAAAAGAATGAACAAATTTGTCTTTGAAGAATACAACCACAATGCTCCTTAGAAGCAAGACAGGCAAGATTACATTTCATATACTTTGGACCAGTTATCGGGACGCCTCAGTTCTGTGAGAAAGATGTCATGCTTGGTAAAGTAGAGGGTCAGCAAGAAAGAGAAAGACCCTCAAGGAGATGAATTGACAACAGTGGCTACATCAATGGGCTCAAACATAAAAACTATTGTGAGGATAGCACAGGACCCGGCAGTGCTTCCTCCTGTTGTATATAGGGTCACTATGAGTCAAAACCAACTTGATGGCACCTAACAACAATAACATGTGCAGAAACCATGTCAAATATATAAAATACTACAAATCACACCTCACTCACTAGAAACACAGCATAGTTCAAATCATGGGATTATCTTCTTTTGCTTCTTCCAAGTAGAATAGTCAAAACAGTGAATTCAAACAATAGGTCACTCAAAATATAGTGCACACTCATATTACACAAATTTGAGAACATTCTTAAAAAAAAAAAAAAACAAGGCAAATGACCTAAGTCATCATACCATAGACCTCTTATGCAAGGATACCTTAAACAGATAATGTCTCCTAAATAGAGTAACTATTGTTTTCTAGACAGATAAGGGGAAAAATCTATGAGACAGAAGCGTCCAATAAGGAAGTGATATCCATCTGGAAGAGAAAAAATGAAAAAAACCCGGAAACTTCTGTGGCTGACGCCAATAAATTTATCTTACCTGGTATATCTAATGATACAGACAAAATGGGCTCATTTAGAGAAAAACAGATACTGAGCTGGTCTTATCAAATATAATAACTATATTTTATTACTGTTTATATTACTGTTATAATAACGATAGAAATAATAACAAAGCAAACAGATTCTAAGGGCTCATATATGAAAATAAAGGCGCTGATGATGAAAGAGATGGATTTCAAGGTTTAGAAAGTGGACATTTGAGCAAATTTCATATCATCCCACTATACAGAGCCTTCTTGCAATCAGAATTAGCCACCCCTGGGCAGAGAATGAACACAAAACAGAAGGTATGCAGACACGAACACACACACACATATACATACACACATATGTACACGTACAGACACATGCACGTAGGTATACATACATTCACATACACATACAAACAAGTGTGCACGCACATACACACAAGCACACATAAACACATGCACACACGTACACGCATACATGCACCTACACGCACATACATACACGCACACATATACTTTCTACAATTTTTTTTTTCTTCTAAATGGGGAAAACACCAGATACTTGGAATTCTTCCTGTATCTACTACTGTTTCCCTATCCCACTGGGCATATTTACTCTTGTTTTTCATTTCTTTTTTTTAATCACCACCTAACTCCTTCTAATATCCTATAAAATTTCTTAATTAGTATGCTTATAATACATCTCTCCTGCTTAAGGAAGACAACATTTTTTTAAATAATTTTTATTGAGCTTTAAGTGATCATTTACAAATCAAGTCAGCCTGTCACATATAAGCTTATATGCACCTTACTCCATACTCCCACTTAATCTCCCCCTAATGAGTCAGCCCTTCCAGTCTCTCGTGACAATTTTGCTAGTTTCTAACCCTCTCTACTCTCCTATCTCCCATCCAGACAGGAGATGCCAACACAGTCTCAAGTGTCCACCTGATACAAGTAGCTCACTCTTTACCAGCATCTCTCTCCAACCCATTGTCCAGTCCCTTCCATGTCTGATGAGTTGTCTTCGGGAATGGTTCCTGTCCTGGGCCAACAGAAGGTTTGGGGTACATGACTGCCGGGATTCCTCTAGTCTCAGTCAGACCATTAAGTCTGGTCTTTTTATGAGAATTTGGGGTCTTCATCCCACTGATCTCCTGCTCCCTCAGGGGTTCTCTGTTGTGCTCCCTGTCAGGGCAGTCATCGGTTGTGGCCAGGCACCATCTAGCTCTTCTGGTCTCAGGACGATGTAAGTCTCTGGTTCCTGTGGCCCTTTCTGTCTCTTGGGCTCATAGTTATTGTGTGACCTTGGTGTTCTTCATTCTCCTTTGATCTAGGTGGGTTGAGACCAATTGATGCATCTTAGATGGCTGCTTGTTAGCATTTAAGACCCCAGACACCACATTTCAAAGTGGGATGCAGAATGTTTTCATAATAGAATTATTTTGCCAATTGACTTAGAAGTTCCCTTAAGCCATAGTTCCCAAACCCCCGCCCTTGCTCCGCTGACCTTTGAAGCATTCAGTTTATCCCAGAAACTTCTTTGCTTTTGGTCCAGTCCAGTTGAGTTGACCTTCCCTGTATTGAGTATTGTCCTTCCCTTCACCTAAAGTAGTTCTTATCTACTAACTAATCAGTAAATAACCCTCTCCCACCCTCCCTCCCTCCCCCCTCGTAACCACAAAAGTATGTGTTCTTCTCAGTTTATACTATTTCTCAAGATCTTGTAATAGTGGTCTTATACAATATTTGTCCTTTTGCCTCTAATTTCGCTCAGCATAATACCTTCCAGGTTCCTCTATGTTATGAAATGTTTCACAGATTTGTCACTGTTCTTTATCGATGCGTGGTATTCCATTGTGTGAATATACCACAATTTATTTAACCACTCATCTGTTGATGGACACCTTGGTTGCTTCCAGCTTTTTGCTATTGTAAACAGAGCTGCAATAAACATGGGTGTGCATATATCTGTTCGTGTGAAGGCTCTTATTTCTCTAGGGTATATCCCGAGGAGTGGGATTTCTGGGTTGTATGGTAGTTCTATTTCTAACTGTTTAAGATAACGCCAGATAGATTTCCAAAGTGGTTGTACTATTTTACATTCCCATCAGCAGTGTATAAGAGTTCCAATCTCTCCACAGCTTCTCCAACATTTATTATTTTGTGTTTTTTGGATTAATGCCAGCCTTGGTGGAGTGAGATGGAATCTCATCGTAGTTTTAATTTGCATTTCTCTAATGGCTAATGATCGAGAGCATTTTCTCATGTATCTGTTAGCTGCCTGAATATCTTCTTTAGTGAAGTGCGTGTTCATATCCTTTGTCCACTTCTTGATTGGGTTGTTTGTCTTTTTGTGGTTGAGTTTTAACAGAATCATATAGATTTTAGAGATCAGGCACTGGTCAGGAAGTCATCATTTTTTACTGTTTTATTTATTAATCTCTTTATAGCTCTTAGTAAACTGAGTGGTAGAAGGCAACATAGAAATATATGTTGAACTTGTCTATGCTTTTTTGCTTGCTATTCCCTTTGGAGGCAGAGAGAAAACAGTTTAAAGCCCATAATGTAATTTATATGAATCATATGGTATAGTGAACTTTGAGTAAATATATTACATAATTGTCCCAAAGTCCTATGTAAGACATATTTTACATCTTTATTCCTTAAACTATAGATCAAGGGATTTGACATGGGAATAACCAGTATGTAAAATATGGAAGCCATTTTATCAGTGTCAAAGGAGGAACTGGACTTGGGCTGCATGTACATAAAGATTAAAGTCCCATAGAACACTACCACCACTGTTAGGTGGGATCCACAAGTGGAGAAAGCCTTGTGCCTGCCCTCAGCTGACTTCATCTTGAGAATGATTGAAGAATGAGCAGGTAAGAAACAAGAACTATTAGGAAGGATGAAATTAAATCAAAAGCTGCTAAGATGAGAATGATCGATTCAATTCCAAGTGTGTCTGAGCAGAGGAAAGACAACAAGGGGAGACCATCACAGTAGAAATGCCTGATGACATTGTAGCCACAGAAGAATAAATTAAAAATCTTTATGGTGAGGAGAAGAGAAACAAATGTGGTGTAGAGGTAGGGAGTCACCACCAGCACCCACCACGTCCTTTGTGACGTGATGACTGTGTAGAGCAGAGGGTTACAGCTGGCTACATAGTGGTGATAAGACATTGCTGACAGAATAAAAAATTCACTATTTATGAACAAAATAAAAATAACTAGCTGTATAGCACAAAAATAATAGGAGATTGTATTTTCATGCACAACAAAATTTACCAACATTATGGGTCCCACAGCTATTGAGTAACCAAGATCAGTGATAGCTACGTATCTGAGAAAAAAATACTTGGGAGTTTGTAGACTAGAGTCTATCTTGGTGAGGATGACCATACCCAAGTTGCCCACCACTGAGATCATGTAGTTGATGAGGGACAGTCCAAACAATGGAGTCTGCAGCTCAGGACAGTCTGTGATTCCCAACAGGATGAATTCATTCAGCACTGTTAGACTGTGTTTGTCCATCTAGGTCTATCAGGAAACCTATTCTGGATAGAGACATCAGCATCGTCAATAGCTTTAACATAGTCGTCCGATGGATTTTTAGTATACAAATCCAGTGTGAATAATATAAATCCAATCTTTCCTTATTAGGATATTTGAATATATACCCTACTCCCACAAATTTTATACACACACACACACACACACATATTATAGATTAATGGATAGATTGATAGATGAAACAAAAATGGATAAACTGTTAAACCTTTAGGTGTTAGATACATGGATATTTATTGTACTCTTCTTAAAACTTTTATCTTTTTCGTATACCTAAAGAAAAGCTAGACTATATGAAGAACAGGGCATCAGGATTGGAGAAAGTCTCCTTAACAACCTGCGTTATGCAGATGACACAAGCTTGCTTACTGAAAGTGAGGAAGACTTGAAGCACTTACTAATGAAGATCAAAGACCACAGCCTTCAGTATGGATTACATCTCAACATAAAGAAAACAAAAATCCTCACAAGTGGACCAATGAGCGACATCATGATAAACGGAGAAAAGACTGAAGTTGTCAAGGATTTCATTTTACTTGGATCCACAATCAACAGCCATGGAAGCAGCAGTCAAGAAATCAAAAGATGCATTGCATTGGGTAAATCTGCTGCAAAGGACCTCTTCAAAGTGTTGAAGAGCAAAGATGTCACCCTGAAGACTAAGGTTTGCCTGATCCAAGCCATGGTATTTTCAATCGCATCATATTCATGTGAAAGCTGGACGATGAATAAGGAAGACTGAAGTAGAATTGACGCCTTTTAATTGTGGTGTTGGTGAAGAATATTGAATATCCCATGCACTGCCAAAAGAACGAACAAATCTGTCTTAGAAGAAGTACAGCCAGAATGCTCTTTAGAAGCAAGGATGGCGAGACTGCATCTTATGTACTTTGGACACATTGTCAAGAGGGATCAGTCCCTGGAGAAAGGACATCATACTTGGCAAAGTACAGGGTCAGCGGAAAAGAGGAAGACCCTCAACGAGGTGGATTGACACAGTGGCTGCAACGATGAGCTCAAGCATAACAAACGATTGTAAGGATGGCGCAGGACCAGGCAGTGTTTCATTCTGTTGTGCATAGGGTCGCTATGAGTCAGAACCGACTCGATAGAACCTAACAACAACAACAAAGAAGAAATATGTGAAAACATTTTGAACCTTTCATTTCAAAACATTATCTTATGCAAACTCATGATTACAGTTGGTTCAGGATGGAACAATCAACATAGTAGATGAGTTTTAGATAGATATATAATTGATTACAATAGGGATTATTTGTCTTTATAGATGAAAACATTCCTTTGTATGAACCTAGATACAGCCTCTGCTATACTAGGTTGGGTTATACCTCCATTTGTAAGATATACAAAGTGGTACTTTGGGTAAATAACATAAGTTATATGAATCTGTTTATCCCTACCTGAAAAATCATATTCTAACACTTTCTTGCAGGATTGTTATGAAGAATACATGAGAATTAAATGCTTCAATGTGTCTTTGTTACTTGAAAATAACTCTAAAATAGAGTGTGTTTAGTACACTTTATCTATCTATCCATCCATCCTTCCATCTATCCACCCATCCATCCATTCATCCATATGTCTCTCTGTATAACTATCTATCATGTATTTGTCTATCATCCTTGTCACCTATTTTTTTTGATGTTGCCAGTAATTACTTGAAATGATTTTTTTTGTTAATTGTTTTGATCTCTATGATATTTATAGGTAAATTCTTCTGGACTGTGACTTAAATTCTTTGCCACCACTTTCATAATGACTAGGTTCATTATGGTTCTATCCTTGTAACTGACCCCAGCCCCACATTTCCATAAAACCCATTCTATGACTGAAGTGCCTGAAAGTGCCATTCTATAGATGACTTTCTTTGTTAGTCTACATAATTTCTCCTCCAATTGAGCATTAGTATTATAACTGACACATTCTAAGTTTTTTTTTAACACATCAGATATATGTAGTTTTTCTCATGGAGAAATCTAGGATATATGAGGAAATCTGAACAAATAGTGAAACATTAATGTCACAAACTCTGCCTTGTAAAAAAAAAAATCCTCTACTTTTTATGAAAAAAAAGAAAGTTAAAAAATCACCATATGACACAATAGCGTAGGAGAAAAAGAAAATATACTGACGATGACATATATGTGAATTACTGGAAGTTATTTAAAATCTGTCTGAACATGAAGCGTCTTCCATTTAACATCAGAACTTTTATGTGCCATGAGACATCAGAGATCCATTTAATTATAATCTCAAAAAAAAAAGTATCTGAATATACCTCAGATGTTTTAAAAACACAACAATAGCCCTACAGGTTAAGATAACAGAATGGTTGGTTTAAAATTTTGTAGTGATTACTTCTTCCTAACTATGTCTGTGTGTCTATATCTATCTATCTATCTGTCTGTCTGTCCGTCTGATCTGTCTATCATCTATCTAATCTATCATCATCTATCCTTCCTTCCTTCCTTCCTTCCTTCCTTCCTTCCTTCCTTCCTTCCTTCCTTCCTTCCTTCCTTCCTTCCTTCCTCCTTCCTTCCTTCCTTCCTTCCTTCCTTCCTTCCTTCCTTCCTTCCTTCCTTCCTTCCTTCCTTCCTTCCTTCCTTCTTCTCTCTCTCTTTCTTTCTCTCTCTCTCTTTCTTTTCTTTCTTAACTTGCATATATCTATTCCTGAACACTATAAGCAGAGCAGTCTCTGAGTAAACTATTAGCAAGCAAATGCAGACATTAAAATTCAAAGCGTTAAATTAGAAAAGAGAATACGAGAAGTCCACATCTACCTCATATAAAACTTATCAGGGATAATGATGGAAAGCAGACAGAACTAAATCAAAATTCTTACTATTTTGCTGTTGCTTTGCCATTGATTAAAATGAAGCCTTGAAAATGTCACCAAAACATTCTAGATGTTAGAAAAATGGCACTGCATAAAAAATTATGCCTTTTACCTGTAATCAATCTGTTTTATTAGCTCCTTAGCATGGCATAGTGGAAACAATTTATAGCTTTCTCTCAGCCCTTGAGGCTCTCCCTGAGGAGATAGCAAGCAATGTGTTAATGTCTGAAGCCCTTGAAAGCTTAAGAAAACATCTAGGGTGTCTGCTAATTTTCTAAACTATTTGCGTTCACCAAGGAGTAGGTTTCTTTTAGATACATTTATTAATTTAACTCAGTTAACTTTCAAATTGTCGCACCCAGGGACCTGGATTAAAAAAATTTACCTTTAGGACAGGCCACTCAATATTTCCTTATTTCCACCATGTTCTCAAATGCAATAAAATTATTACATTTGATGTATATGATATGCATTTTTTCCCTATATTTCTCTTATTTTTTTAATATGGAGACAGATATTAGTCGCTCCACTCCTTCTTTCGTTGTGAATTGTCTGTTTAAGACTGCTTTCTTATTCTATTTTATCAGATTAAGATATTCAATTTTATTAGCATGACTCAAAATGAAAAGAAACTGGCAAATAGCCCTTAATAATCAGAACATGAAATGTATGAAGTATGAATCTCTGAGAAATGAAATTGTAAAAAATGAAACAAAAAACATAAAGATGGGCATCCGGATATCCTAGACCTTAGTGAGCTGAAATGGACTGGTATTATACGTTTTGATTTGGACTATCATGGGAACAACAAATTGAAGAGGAATGGCATCACACTCATCCTTAAAAAAGAACATTTCAAGATCTATCCTGAAGTGCAATGCTGTCAGAGACAGGATATATCCATACTCCAATGAAGAAAACCAGTTAATATGACTATTATTCAAATTTACCCACCAAACACTAATGCCAAAGATAAGGAAATCAAAGATTTTATCAACTTATGAAGTCTGAAATTAATCAAAATTGCAGTCAAGATGCATTGATAATTATTGGTGATTAGAATGTGAAAGTTGGAGACAATGAAGAAGGATTGGTAGTTGGAAAATATGGCCTTGGTGTTAGAAACAATGTCAGGCATCGCATGTTAGAATATTGTAAAACCAACAAATTTTTCTTTACGAATAACTTTTTTTTCAGCAACATAAAGGAGACTATACATGTGGAACTCACCAGACAGAACACACAGGAATGAAATCAACTATGTCTGTGGAAAGAGATGATGGAGAAGCTCAATATCATCGTTGCAACAAGGCCAGGAGCCAAGTGCAGAAGAGACCAATGATTAATCATATGTAAGTTCAAGATGAAGCTGAAGAAAATTAGAGCAAAACATGACCTTGAGTACATCCAGCCTGAATTTAGAGACCATCTCAAGAATATATTTGACACATTGAACACTAATGACCAAAGATTAGACAAATTTGGAATGGGATCAAGGACATCAAGTATGAACAAAGCAAAAGGTCATTAAAAAAAAATAGGAAAGAAAGAAAAAAACAAAATGGATGGCTGAGGAGACTCTGAAAATTGCTCTTGAAAGCAAATGGAAGAAATAATGAAGTTAAAAACTGAAGATTTCAAAGGGTGGCTTGAGAAGACAAATAAACTATTATAATGAAATGTGCAAAGACCATGGAAAACCAAAAGGGAAGAACATGCTCGGCATTTCTCATACTGAAAGAAATGAAGAAAAAAATTCAAGCCAAGTGAGTGAACTATAAAAACCCAGTGAATTATATGCTATGTTAATTATATCTCAATAAAAGGTTTTAAAAAATAAATGTAACAAGAAAAAGCCAATTTATCTGACTTCTAGATGTGAAAAAAGAGATTTACCCATGTATAAAGCACTTTAAATGTGTAGAATCCTTGCTTACTCAAGTAGGTATTAAAAGTCTTAATGTTTAAAAAAAAAATCATGAACATTTAATGACTTTGTAAAAAATAAAGCCTTGAAAAAAATCCAATGTTTCTTTATCAATTATTTTAAGTTAACAATTTCCATAGAGTCATTTGTTGTGATGGTCAAAGAAAATGTCCATGAAGAAGTGAGTTTTAAATACCAATATTCTCTATGAGACAGTAAATGTTGAATTCTTATTTTGCCTACTTTAGGGTTGGCTAGTTTTTATTGCTTCAAGTAATAAACTAATATTTTGAGCTAAAATTATGTAAATAGATATATCTGATGCTGTACTTTGCTGTTATTTCATATATTAAATTGTGCAGGTTTTCTGGGATTTAAGTAATATAATATTTTTATATTTCTCACCAAGGAGCCTTTACAGGTTTGCTATTGTTTTTAGTTGCCATTGTGTATAGAAAAGACTGGCTATGAATACAAGATAACCTACTACTAGAATATGACACAACGAAAACTGGGAGGAATACCACGTTGTAGTGAAGGGCATGCCCCTCACAGTTCTAGCAATGTGCCAGTCACATATACTGGAAATTAGAATATCACTCTTCCTGTAACTTGACTTCTGTGACTTCCCTACCTCAAAGCATTTCTGTTCACCTCTCCACTGGTTTACTCTTTCTCCAGGGAATCCAGCAACGTATGTAGTACCAATTTGGTGGTAACTTTCTCTAGATGAAAGATTACATGCAGATACTATTTGACACTTGGTGGTGGGGACCAGTCACTGGAGAAGAACATCAAGCTTAGTATAGTACAGGGTCAAAGAAAAAGAGGAAGACCCTCAAGGAGGTGGATTGGCACAGTGGCTGCAACAATGGTCTCAAACACAGCAATGATTGTGAGGATGGCTCAGGACCAGGTGCTATTCCATTCTCCTGTACATGGGGTTTCTGTGAGTCAAAACTAACTCAATGGCACCTAACAACAACAAGTATTAAGATTATTGGGGACCATTAAATATTTAAATGAATCACAGATCATTTCTTATTCTAACTGTAAAAATGTTTAACTCGTATACTCAAGATCCTCAGCTAGTATTTCCTTTTTTTTTTTTTTCTCTCTCTCTCCTCTCTTTCTCTCTCTTAATTTCAGGAGCTCCTTCAGTGAAAAACTATATAGGTGAATTACACTTTTTTTTCCTTTGGGTTGATGGATATCCCTGAGTTGTATGTTATTCCTTTTGATCTGATGATTTCTGTGGTGGGAAGCTCTTAGATGTTTGCATTAAACTTGGGACTACCCAATATATTGCAAATTTTCAGCTGCTTCTTTCACATCTTAGTGTATATGAATGACACACCCTACAATACCATGGTGCCCAACTGTCACAATTGCTTATGGTGCCTCTGCCTCTCTGCATTGCATCATCTAGTAATGCTTTTCCCATGCATGTAATGAAACAATAAGCAAAGGGATCACCCAAAATTAGCTCAAGAAAGGGGTTTTAATTTATTTAAAAAAAAAGTCCAGCAGCAGGGCCCTATTGGCGTGGTGGTTGAGAACTCTGCTGCTAACCGAAAGGTCAGCAGTTCAAACCCACCAGCTGCTCACTGGAAACTCTATAGGGGCAGTTCTACTCTGTTCTATAGGGTTGCTATGAGGCAGAATCCACTCGATGGCAACGGGGTTTTGTTTGGTTTAGTGCTCATGACCTTCATAGCCTTCTAAGTACTTTAACATTTTTAAACTATTTATGCTCACATGACAATAAACCGTGCACCTTTTTATATTCCAATGGACTATTTTTATTCAAGTTTCATTGGCTACACGGAGAATTTTATTTCATGATCATGTGCCAAGAAAATAATTTAGACTTTTGAAGTTTCAAAAAAATACTAGAAATTTTAAAATAATAACAATAAACAAAAATACATGGAAAAAATTAAGGAGCATCGGAATCAACTCGACGGCAGTGGGTTTTAACATGCTGCAGCTATGTCCGTAAAACTAGATAACTATATCCTTACCACATAAAAGGTCTTACTTGAATTAGAAATACAGGTAAGCACAAACCATGGGATTATCTCATTTTGTCGCTCACAAGTAGGGTGGACAAAAGTCAATGCAAATAAAATTCATAATAAATATTTACCAAAGTTTAGGAAAGCCAAACCAATGAAAGAGAGGCAGCAAACTTAACTCGTCATAGACTATCCTGTTACCCAAGGAGATACACAGAAAGTAATTGAACAAACAACTTAAAAAGTTGTTGATATAGATAAGAAAGGATCATCCATTAAACAAAAAAAGATAATTATTAAGAAAGAACAACCAGCAGGGGATGGATTTCAAACCTGGGAGCCTCTATGGTTGGCCTCAAGAAATTTATCTTAACTGGTGTATATTCTGATCTAGGCAAAAACAAGTCAGATGCAGAGCTGAACTTTTGAACTGCAAAAATTTCAAGGTATGTTGAGTAAACAGATTTACATGTGAAAGTAAAGGCATTAATGGGTAAAGGGTAGAACTCCAAGATCTGCAATGGGGGCATTTAAGCAATTCATGCAACTGAGTACTTTAAATCGTCATATACTCTGAGACTCCTCGCAACCTGGCCCTGATCTAATGCAGCCTTCAGAAGACTTTGAAGACTAAAACAGAAGGCAAAGGCTTACAAACACACACACATACATAAACACAAGTGCTGACACTGAAAAGTTTAATAATTGAAAAAAAAAAACACCAGAATCTTTGTATCTCCACTTTTGTACCTAGTACTTTTTCCCACTTCCACTCAGCATATCCACTCTCCTTGCCTAATTTCATGATTCCCAACACATTCTCCTGGAGCCCTAGTGGTGCAGTGGTTAAGAGCTTGGCTGCTAACCAAAAGGTCGGCAATTCAAATCCACTGCCCACTCCTTGAAAACCCTATGGGGCAGTTCTACTCTGTCTTACAGGGTTGCTGTGAGTAGTAATCGACTCAAGGACAATGGGTTTGGTATTTTTTAACACATTATCAAAAAAACCAAATGCACTGCTGTTGAGTCAATTATGACTCATAGCAACATTATAGGACAGAATAGAACTGTCCCATAGGGTTTCCAAGGCTGAAAATCTTTATGGAAGCAGATTGCTTCAATTTTCTCCCAAGAAGCAACTGGTTTTTTGAAACACTGACGTTCCAGTTAGCAGTCAAGCAATTTAACTGCTGCACCACAAGGGTCCTAACACATTCTACTGTACTATAGATTGTTCTTAATTATTGTTTGTGATCCATCTCTTTCCTTCAAGAAAGGTACCAGTTTGTACTCTTTTGTTCATCAATGCACTTAGAAGAGTGACTAGCATGTAGAAGGCAATTTATAAATATATGTTGAATATATTTGTGCTCACTGTTCCCTATGGAGGCACACAGACAAGGTTTGAGTTCATGGTGTAATTTGTAGGAATCATATGCTGCATCAAACTCTAGAAAATACATTGCGTATTTTTTTCCATGTCCTATGTAGGGCACATTTTACATCTTTGTTCCTCAAGCTATAAATCAAGGGATTCAACATGGGGATAACCAGGGTGTAAAATATGGAAGCCACTTTATCAGTGTCAAAGGAATGACTGGACTTGGGCTGCATGTACATAAAGATTAAAGTCCCATAGAACACTACCACCACTGTCAGATGGGATCCACAGGTGGAGAAAGCCTTGTGCCTGCCCTCAGCTGACTTCATCCTGAGAATGGCTACAAAAACGAGTAGGTAAGAAACAAGAACTGTTAGAAGAGATGAAATCAAATCAAAAGATGCTAAGATGAGATTGATCAATTCAATTTCATGTGTGTTTGAGCAGAGCAAGGATAACAAGAAGAGATTGTCACAGTAGAAATGATTGATGATATTGTAGCCGCAGAAGGATAAATTAAAAATCTTTATGGTGACCAGAAGAGAAACAAATGTGCTGTAGAGATAGGGTATTGCCACCAGCACCCAACAAGTCCTTTGTGACATGATGACTGTGTAGAGCAGAGGGTTACAGATAGCCACAAAGCGGTCATAAGACATTGCTGACAGAAGAAAAAGTTCACTAGTTATGAACACAATAAAGAAAGCTAGCTGTGTAGCACAAAAATAATAGGAGATAGTGTTTTCATCCACAATAAAATTGACTAGCATTTTGGGTCCCACAGCTGTTGAATAACCAAGATCAGTGATAGCCAGGTGTCTGAGAAAAAAGTACATGGGTGTTTGTAGCTTGGAGTCTGTCTTGGTGAGGATGATCATGCCTGAGTTGCCCACCACTGAGATCGTGTAGATGATGAGGAACAGCCCGAACAACGGAGCCTGGAGCCCAGGGTGATCTGTGATTCCCATCAGAAGGAATTCATTTAGCATTGTTAGATTTTGCTTTTCCATCTTGGTCTATCAGGAAACCTGTTCTGGATAGAGATATCAGCGTAGTCAATCGGTTTTATGTAGCATCATCTGGTAGATTTTTAGTATACAAAGGCAATATGCTAAATGAATAAGATAAATCCAAACTTCCAATACAGGTTTTTGAAAGTAAACCCGCCTCCCACAAGTAAAGTATAGGTACATGAAGAAAGAAAAAAAGATAGAGGGAAAGAAAGAAAAATCTAACTTGTTATCAATTGAGGAAAATTTGCTGCCCATGGAACATTTGTCAATGCCTAGGACATTTTGGGTGTCAGTACTAGGAGAAGGGTACTACTGGTATCTAATGGAGGCCTGGGATGTTATTAAAAATTCTACTATATACAGAGTAACCCCACACAATAACAAAATTTCCAGTCCAAAATGTCACTATGGCGGAAGTTGAAAAGCCCTGATACAGACATAGAGATAGAGATAGACACAGATAAAGATGTAGGTGAAGGCATATGTGTACGTGTACACGTAGATGTAGATGTACATATACATATACCTTGATGGGATTCCTGGTGGAGCAGTGGTTAAGAGCTTGGCTGATAACCACAAAGTCAGCTTTTTGAATCTACTAGCTGCTCCTTAGAAAACCTATTGGGCAGTTCTACTCTGTCCTATAAGGTCTCTATGAGTCAGAATCAACTCGATGGCAACAGGTTTTCTTTTTTTACATATAGATATATGAAGCAAAAATAAAAAAAGTAAAAAATTTTAGATGTGTTAGGTATATGGGTGGTTACAAAACTTTCTTTTTTCATTTACAATACTGACAATTACATAATGACATGTATAAAATTATAATATGTATGTTAACTTCATTAAAAACATTTCAAAATGCAAATTCCCAGAATGTGTGGAAACATTTAGTATCCCTTACTTCAAAACATAGTCCTGTAAAAGCCCTTGTGCCACAGGTGGTACAGTCGGAAACAACATACTTGACAAGTATTGAACACAAGGAAAATCTAATAGATCGTGGTGGGGATAGTCTGTCTTTATACAGGAAATTATTCCAGGTGGTAGACCCATACAGATATAGTCTTTTTTATACCTCAGCTTGTGGGTAATAGAAAAGTTTGTGGCATAGTGGTCAAGTGCTACGACTGCTAACCAAAAGAGCGGCAGTTCAAATCCACCAGGTACTCTTTGGAAACTCTTTGGGGCAGTTTTACTCTGTCCTATAGGGTCACTATGAGTTGGAATCAACTCAGTGGCAATGGGTTTGGTTTTGGCTTTGTGGGTTATAGAATAAAAAAAAAAAAAGATACCTTAATTTCTTTATTCACAAGTGCAAAATGACCACTTCCCTTCAGTGTTGCTGGAAAAAAAAATGAGGATTAAATGTTTCAATGCATTTAAGATATCAGGACATAAGTCTCAAATATCAAGTATATAGTGATGTTTTTTTTTTTAAATGACAAATGATGACAGTAAGTTACCTGAAAGGTGTTTTCTTTACATATGCATATGCAAATTCTCCTACTGTGATCTAGCTTCTATGTCAGGGTTATGATGATAAGTAGGTTGAGTAGTTTGTTATCCATGTAACTGAGCCCAGCCCTTCCCTCCTGCATCCTCAACTCCATGACTAAAATTGGACCATCGATGTGCCAATCTTCTGGATGATACATCTTCTTAATACATTTTAATATAAGTTGATGGACTGCTAACCTAAAGGTCAGCGGTTCAAAACCACCAGTGGCTCCATGGGAGAAAGATGTGGCAGTCTGCTTCCATAGAGATTTATAGCCTATTTACAGCTATGGGGTCACTTTTGAGTCAGCAGTGCATTTGAATATAAATTTACTTAAAATATGTCCTAACCTAGGAGCATTTTCATTATAACTAATATACTAAATTGTTTGTAACAAATGAGATATAGTTTCTCATGGAAGAATCTAAGACAGTGAGAGAAAATTTGAACAAATTGGGAGAAAGTAAGGTCCATGTCACTGATTTTATATAACAAAATTTCATTTAAAAATTCCATTTGGATAAAGAAATCCTCTAGTTTAAGCTATTATATAGTACATAATGCATATAAACACATGTATATTTAAATTAAAATGTATATATGTATCCCTAATAAGCCACAGATTAAAAAAAAAAAATGCCAGAGAAGGATGAGGATGGCAGTTTAAGGTAAAAGAACGAAAGGTTTGAAATGATACTACTTACATGAAAATAGCACTACCAGCAGCCTCTGAATCAAGAATAACCAAACAAATAGAAAAATACAATAGTATCATATTAAATAATAAAATGGTTGCACAGGAAATACACTATCTCATTTAAAACATTGCTTACAAGGTTGTGACCCTGTACACACATTGCTTATGTCAGAAAAAAAAAAAAAAACTATTGGCCTCTTTCCACCTAGAACAAAGGAGAACGAAGAAAACCAAAGACTAAAGGAAGTAATTAGTCCAAAGGACATATGGCCCACATGAACCACAGCCTCCTCTAACCTGAGACCAGAAGGACTAGATGGTACCACTCTGACCAGGATCACAATAGAAAGCCTGGAGCAAAATGGGGGAAAAAATGTAAAAAAAAAATTCAAATTCAAAAATAAATAAACAAAAAAGACCAGATTTACTTGTTTGAAAGAGGCTGGAGAAACCCCTGAGACTATTTTCTTAAGACAATCTTCTAATGTGAAACTACAGACACCCCTGGTGGCCACCTTTCAGGCCAATAACAGACGGGGCTGCTAAACAATAACTTCGATCAACTACAGGAGACCAAAAGGGCAAGTAGTCAGGGAGGGACAGGGAAACCTGACTAATGGAAACAGGGAGCCAGGAAGGAAATGAGAAGAGTGCGGACACAGTTTTTGGTAAGAGTTTCTGATTGGAAAATTAATTTGCTGTGTAAACTTTCACTTAAAGCACACTAAAAATTTTTTTTAAGAGGTACTGAATTGGGTATTAGTAGATATTATAATTAGGAAATCAACTATCTTCAATGAATACAATAAAAGCAATGTAAATCTTGTCGAGTTGCAATGATGAAAGGCTGAAGAACAAAAATACTTATATTGGTAAGTGCTGCTTTTCCTATAAGTTAAGAGGAGATAAGAGGACTTCCTCCCATCGGCTTTGGAGTTCCACGGAGAGCACCAAATTATTTTCCATAGTTTACTGTATTTGTTGAGCATTTAATTCATTTTACACAGCTATGCTCTTTGAAAAAATTATGTCTTCTTCCTGCCAGATTCTACTGGAAATTGAAGAATATGGTATATATTATACTATCACCATAAAAAAAAAAACTAGGTAATTAAAAGTTTCCTAAACTCCAAAAATTGCTTTTCACTTCTCAACACGAGGTGTGAGATGGAAATTTATTTGTTTCTTCATCAAGAGATTAGGAAAAATGGACATTTGTACTGTTATCTAAATATGCATTAAATATTAAATTACACTTGAGAGGTACATAAGAGCCTAGAGGCAGCTTATAACTGAGGATTTTGAAGAACACCAATGCTAGAAACTGAATACCTGCAGCTTCATAATTCTGCTGCAGTATTTTTAATACTGTATATGCTTCCTTTACTTTCATATTGGAGCTCTATTATTCACATAATTAGGCCACCTGGGTGGCAAAAACACTTAAGCACTCAGCTACAGACTGAAAGGCTGGTGGGTCGAGTCCACTCAGAGGCACCTTGAAGAAAGAAAGATCTACTTCTGGAAGGTCACAGCCATTGAAAAACCTGTGGAGCACGGGTCTCTGATACCCAGGGGGCAGTTATGAGGCAAAACTGACTCCAGGACTTTGTTTTTTTCTGTTAACTTTATTCAGATAACTACTTATATGAAGTAAAAATATTTAGACATGGAATGATAATGTTTCAAAATGCTTCTTAGCATTTAGCCTCTGAAATAGAGTGTGAAGATTTGAAAAAAAAATTATGTCAAAAAATTGGAGAGAGATCCTAGCTTCAGGCACTATTGAAAAGTATAACGCACACAGAACTGAATCAGAAATCCTAATATTTTGCAATGACTTTGCCATTGGATAAAGGTGGGACCCTGCAAGGGTCAATGAAACATTCTGGATACTGGTAAAATACGGAAACAGTCTTTTTACCTGCAATGAAGCCTCTGTCTTGACTCCTCTCCCAAGTGTTTCTTAAAACGGCAGAGGGAGAAGAATTTATGGATTTTTTTTTTTTTTTTACCCATGGAGATCCTCCCTGAGGAGATGCCAAACAATTTGCTGATTGTTCCTGAGGCATTTGAAAGCTTAACAAAATACCTGGCCTTCGTTTGTTAATTGTCCAGTATATTTTGTATTCACCAGTGACCAAATTTTTACTCATAGAGTGTGTATGCATGTCTATGTTTATCTGTTTCATATAGTCCTTTGTTTTACTCTTTGTTAACGTTCCATTTTTACCACATGGGGATCGGGATTAAAATATCGTATCTGTATAACAGACCTATCAACATTCTCTATTTCTACAGTGGTTTCTTCAAACGGATGACAAAACGAAGAAGTGCTTAAACACTGTCTTATCACATTATTTAAAAGACTTAAATGGAATAAAACTATTGCATTGTGCATATGTGAGGTATCACTTCCTAGTTTGCTCTTACTATTTTTATTATTGTTGCTGTTATTGCTATTTTCAAGTTATTTTTTGTTTGTTAATTTTGTTTTGACCTAAAGAACAGAAATGTTACCCTTGCTTCTCATTTGATGATCAATTGCCATCATCTGTCTGTTTAGGTTTTTTGCTTCCTTTATTACATCTCAATATTGTATGCTTTTCCATTCTGTTCAATCCTCATCCCAAAACATCTTTCTTGCCTTCACACATATTCAGCTGTGCTTGACATATGCTGTACCATGTCAATATACACTTGTGTCTTAGGCTGGGTTCTCTAGAGGAGCAAAACCAGTAAAGCATATAAATATGTGTATACAGAGATTTACATCAAGGAAATGGCTCACAGGGATATTGAAGCTGGAACATCCCAAGTCCCGAGATCAGGATACAGGCTTCTCCTGATTCATGCAGCTGCAAGGGCTGGATGACCCAACATCTACAGGTCAAACAGCAGGGCTCTTGCTCACTGGCTGGGAAGATCCAAGAATCCCCAAATCAGCAGGCAATACTGAAGGCAAGCTGCTGGCTCAATTCCCAAGAACCAGAGGTCAGATGAACAGGAGCCAGCTACAGGACCCAAAGTGAGCAATAGCAAATGAACCTTGCCAGAATGTCTGCTTATATTCAATTCAGACCACACACCCAAGGAAACTTCCTTTCAACTGACTTGCTACTCAGAGCAGAGTCTATCATGGAGGTAACCACATTATATCGAACCTCATCATGGAAGTGATCACAACATCTTTGGACTGCCAAACCACTGAGAATGATGGCCAAGACAAGTTGACACACAACCTTAACCATCACACCTTGTAAAGTGTGGTATTTTGTGTGTAATGTTTTATTATGAATATATATGTATTATGCTATAAATCTTTTTGATGCATTTTGCCATTTTAAATATTTGTAATGTAAACATTTGTGACTTTTTTTTTTGCTTATTTGTGATATGTAATGATATGTATATGTATGTGTGTATTTTTTTTTACTTGTCTATTCTTTAATGGAAGGAACACCGGTATTGCAATGTTTAAAAATTCACTGCTAACCAAAAGGTTCACAGTTTTAACCCACAAGCCATTCTGGAGAAAAAAGAACTTGCCATCTGCATTCATAACAGCCTAGGCAACCCTATGGGGCATTTCTACTCTGTCCTATAGGTCACTATGAGTCACAATCCACTCCATGGTACCTAACGAACCAAAAATTTTTTAATGGTAAATATCTTGTTGTCTCCAACAGAACATTGTCCGATCTTCTTGCGTTGGACATGTCATCAGGAAAGACCATTTTCTGGAGGAGGACATCATATTTGGTGAAGTAAAGGGCCAAAGAGAATGTGAGCCCTCTGTGACATGGATTTCCACATTGGCTGCAGCAGTGGACTCAATCATACCAGTGATTTTGAGGATAGCCCAGGACTGGGCATCATTTTGTTCTGTTATACATAAGGTTGTCATAAGTTAAAGTCAACTCAATGGCAGAAAGCAACAACATTTTGAGATAGACTTTTTTCACTTCACATGACTCTACTAAGGTCCATCCATGCTGTTGTGTGTATTAATAATTTGTTCATTTTATTGTAGAGTATTGTATCATGTATCTATTTATTACAGTTTACATAACCATTCACCCACAGAAGGAAATTTTGGGTTGCTGCCAGTTTTTAGCTATTATAAATAATGTTTTTATCAACCTTTTTTTCTTTTTTTGGTTGTGATTTAGGTGAAAGCTTTCAGAGCAAATTAGTTTCTCATTAAACAGTTAATGCACAAGTTCTTTGTGACATTTGTTGCCAACCCTGTACTATGTCAACACTCTCCCTTTCTTTACCTTAGCCTCTGTTTCCATTTGTCCAATTTTTCTGTCCCATCCTGTTTTCTCTTCTTTGCTTTTGAACAAGTGTGCCCACTAGTCCTGTATTTATGATTGCAATACGAAGTACGTCACTCATGTGTGTTATTTTTGGCCGCATAGACCTGTCCAATCTTTGGCTGAAGGGTGAATCTCAGGGGTGACTTCAGTGTTGGACTTTAAAAGGTGTCCAGGAGCCATACTTTTATGGTTTCTTCAGTCTCTGTGAGACCAACAAGCCAGGTTTCTGTGTGTGTGTGTGTGTGTGTGTGTGTGAATTTGAAGTCTGTTCTACATTTTTCTCCCTCTCTGTCTGGGACCTTCTATTGTGACCCCTGCCAGAGCAGTTGGTGGTGGTAACTGGGCACTGTCTAGTTGTCCTGGGCTCAGTCTGGTGGATGCTGTGGTTGATGTGGTCCATTAGTCCTTCGGACTAATCTTCCCCTTGTGCCTTTGGTTCTCTTCATTCTCCTTTGCTCCAAACAGAATGACCAGTAGATATATTTTAGATGCCTGCTTGCAAGCGTCACCACAGTTGGATGTACAATATTTTCTCTATAGACTATGTTATGTCTGTTGAGCTAGATATTCCCTGAGACCATGGTCCCCAGCCCCTCAGCCCAGTAGCTCAGTCTCTCAGGTGGTTTGGATATGTCTATGAAGCTTCTATGACTTCGCCCTAAACAAATTATCATGACTTCCCCAGTACTGTGTACTATCTTGCACTTTTCCAAAGTTACCATTTATCTACTAATTTGTGTAAATGTTATTGTATGAAAATAAGTTTTCATTTCTCTGGAATAAATGTCTACGTGTGGGTTGTTTTAATTTTGACAAAGTCCAATTTATTGATTTGTACTTTTTATCAATATATTTGCAGGTAACAATAATTCATTAGTTTTTATTGTTGAGTAGTATCCATTTTCTTGAATATACCGCAATTTACTTATTCGTCCTCAAGTAGATGAGCAGTTGGGTTGATCCTAGTTTTTGACTTTTGCAAAGTTGCTATGGACATTTGTATACATGCCTTTGTAAGGAAAAATGCTGTAATTTCTCCTGGGTAGACATATATGAGTAATATGGTTAAATTTTATGATAAAACTGTGGTTAGCTTTTGAAGACCCTGATGCTGAAAGGAAATTATTTTTTAAAGTATTTATACCATTTTAATTTCCCTGTAGGAGTTTATGAATACTCAGGTTCCTCCACATACTTACCAACTACATGATATTCTAATAGATGTAAAGAATTATGTCATTAATGTTTTAACTGAAATTCTTTAATTACTAATGATGCTGCTCCCAACTTGGAGAGTGGCAGCTGGGGTCTTAAACGTTAGCAAGCAGCCAACTAAGATGCATCGATTGGTCTCAACTCACCTAGAGCAAAGGAGAATGAAGAACACCAAACACAAGGTAATTATGAGCCCAAGAGACAGAAAGGGCCACATAAATCAGAGACTACATCAGCTTGAGACCAGAAAAACTATAAGGTGCCCAGCTACAACAGGTGACTGCCCTTACAGGGAACACAACAGAGAACCCCTGAGGGAGAAGGAGAGCAGTGGGATGCACACTAAAAACTCTCATAAAAAGACCAGACTTAGTGGTATGACTGATACTTAAGCACCCTGGTAGTCATGGTCCCCAGACCTTCTGTTGGCCCAAGATAGGAACCATTCCCAAAGCCAACTCTTCAGGAAGGGATTGGACTGGACGATGGGATAGAAAATGATACTGGTGAAGAATGAGTGTCTTGGATCAGGAGTCACATGAGATTATGTTGGCATCTCCTATCTGGATGGGAGATGAGTGGGCAGAAGGGGTCAGAAGCTGGCTGAATGGACATTAAAAGAGAGAGTGGAGGGAAGGAGTGAGCCGTCTTATTAAGGGGGGAGCAATTAGAAGTATACAGCAAAGTGTATGTAAATTCCTGTATGAGAGACTGACTTGATTTGTAACCTTTCACTTTTAAAGCACAAATAAATAAAAATAAATGAGGAGGTGGGGCCAAGATGGCAGAATAGACAGACGCAACTGGCGAGCCCTCTTACAACAAATACCTGGGAAAAAAAGTGAAAGGAGTACATTCATGACAAGCTAGGAGCCCTGGACATCACAGACAAGGTTAGAAAACGAACTGAGAGGCAGGGGAGGAAGAGACAATTCAGAAGCAGAGAGAAGTTACCAGACCTGAATGGCCAGGAGCCCTCAGGCACCATTCCCGGGAGCAGCTGTGGTGGACTGGTACTAGTGTTCAGCTGCAGTTTCCTCAGGGAGAAGCAGCCAGCCACACAGCCTGCTCACACCTCTGAAACCAGAGAAGAATGTCACTCTCAGCAAAAGCCAAGTACTTGTGTATATTCTACCACACCCCCAAGATGGCTTCATGGCTGAATTCCCTGGGCCCGAGATAGGTCCTGTTGAGCACCTAGAGCCATCCTCCAGGCCCTGGAGAAGGAATAAATATGAAATTGAGGGAAAAGATAATTTGCCAGCTCCACTAACATGGGGAGCTCAGGACTGAAGCGGCTCCTGTCCAGGCATAAATGGTCCATGGACTTTGACTACCTTTACTCTCTGCATGGACATCTGTGGGCATATTTCGGGAGAATAGGCCCTTGTTGGCAGACTACAACTATTTCAGCTGGGCGGTGGAGAGGTGGGTGTTTGATGTTTGACACCACTTTGCCTATTACACAGGGTCCTCACCAACCCACATAAGGGGCATAAGGACTGGTGGCTTCACTCAGGTCACCCAGTCACCTGCAACAGGGGTCCAAGGATAACTGGTACCTCCCAGTCCTTACAACCAAAAACATTGGGTGCCCATGGTCTGTCTGCAGAACCCACCCACCTGTACACTCCAGGAAAAATGGACCAGCTTTCTTCAGAGAGACTTGGGGGATGATTCTCAGCCCCCTGCCTTGTTCAGAGTGTGACCACTTGCTGCAACCAGATACCAGTACCTACACCAATCACCCTTACCCCTGCAAGACTGTAGGACAGAGCCTGTACCATACACTTGGTGATCAGCTACCTGGAAACCTAAGCTACCTGAAAACAGCTCTAGCCATCTGGGGAGAGGATGTCAGAGCTCCAAAGGTGAAAATAATCAAGCTAGCTCATTCAAGCAACCCATAGGGTTATACCAAAACAAAACAAAAAAAGAAGCTATGATACAGTAAGCAAACAAAACAAACTAATAAAATAACTTATAGGTGGCTTGGAGACAACTGTCAATATCAAGTCACATAAAGAAACAGACCATGATTGCCACAACAAGCTCTCAAAACAAAGAATCACGGAATTGTCCAGATGAATGAGTATTCTTTGAACTACCAGATGCGGAAAGCAAAAGATTAATATACGGAACTCTTCAAGACTTCAGGAAGAAGATAAGGCAAAATGCAGAACAAGCCGTAGAACACACAAATAAAACAATTGAAGAAATTTAAAAAGTTCTTAAAGAACATAATGAAAAATTTAATAAGCTGGAAAAATCCATAGAGAGACAGCAATCAGAAATTCAGAAGATTAACAATAAAATTACAGAATTAGACAATTCAATAGAAAGTCAGAGGAGAAGAATTGAGCAATATTTGTGAACTTGAAGATAAAGCACTTGGCACCAATATATTTGAAGAAAAATCAGATAAAAGAATTTTAAAAAATGAAGAAAAGAATCATGTGGGACTCTATCAAGAGAAATAACCTGTGAGTAATTGGAGCTCCAGAACAGGGAGGGATAAAAGAAAATTCAGAGAGAATTCTTGAAGATTTGTTGGCTGAAAACTTCTCTGATATGGTGAAAGATGAGTAGATATCTATCCAAGATGCTCATCGAACTCACTTGAGGTAGATTTTAAAAGAAAGTCACCAAAACATATTATAATCGAACTTGCCAAAACCAAAGATAAAGAGAGAATTTTAAGATTGGCTAGTGTCACCTACAAAGGACAGTCAATAAAAAAAAGCTCAGACTACTCGGCAGAAACCATGCTGGCAAGAGGGCAATGGGATGACATATAAAAAACTGAAGGAAAAAAATAGCCAGCCAAGAATCATGTATTCAGCAAAACTGTCTCTCAAAGATGAAGGTGAAATTAGGACGTTTGCAGATAAACAGAAGTTTAGGGAATTTGTAAAAACCAAACCAGTACTACAAGAAATACTAAAGGGAGTTCTTTGGTTAGAAAATCAATAATGTCAGGTATCAACCCAAGACTAGAATGCTGGGCAGAGCCATCAGAAGTCAACCCTGACAGGGAAATCACAAAAATAAACCAAGATAAAAAACGCTCAAAAGAGAGAAAGGGCGATTCTATTACATAAAAGAAGACAACATTAAAACAACAAAGAGGGACTAAGAAATGTAGTCATAGATCTTTCATATGGACAGGAAGACAAGGTGATACAAAGAAATAAAGGTTAGGTTTAAATTTAGAAAAATAGGGGTAAAGAATAAGGTAACCACAAAGGAGACAAACTATCCTACACATCAAAATAAAATACAAGACAAAAATAGAGACTCGGCAGAAACAAAATGGTCAAAGAATAAGAGGAAAAGACAATATATAATCTACTCAGCACAAAAAATTAAGTGGGAAAAAGAAACTGTCGACAACACACAAAAATAGACATCAAAATAATAGCACTAAATTCATACCTGTCCATAATTACACTGAATGTAAATGCACCAGTAAAGAGACAGACAGTGGCAGAATGGGTAAAGAAACAGGATCCGTCTATATGCTGCCTACAAGAGACACACCTCAGACTTAGAGACACAAACAAACTAAAACTGAAAGGATGGGAAAAAATATATCACGCAAACAACAATCAAAAAAGAGCAGGAGTGGCAATATTAATTCCTGACAAAATAGACTTTAAAGTTAAAACCATTATAAAGGATAAGGAAGGACACTGTATAATGACTACAGGAACAATATACAAGGAGGATATAACCAGATTAAATATTTATGCACCCAAAGACAGGGTTGCAAGAGACTCAAAACATACTCCATCAGCATTGAAAAGTGAGATAGACAGCTTCACAATAATAGTAGGAGACTTCAACACACGGCTTTTGGTGAAGGACAGGAGATCCAAAAGAAGCTCAATAAAGACAAGGAAGATCTAAATGCCACAATCAACCAATTTGACTTCATAGACATATACAGAACACTCCACCCAACAGCACCCAAGTATACTTTCTTTTCTAGTGCACGTGAACATTCTCTAGAATAGACCACATGTTAGGTCATAAAGCAAGCCTTAGCAGAAAGCAAAACATTGAAATATTACAAAGCATTTTCTCTGACCATGAGGCCAAAAAAGTGGAAATCGATAACAGAAAAAGCAGGGAAAAGAAATCAAACACTTGGAAACTGACCAAAACCCTGCTCAAAAAAGACTGGATTATGGAAGACATTAAGGATGCAATAAAGAAATTCATAGAATCCAATGAGAATGAAAACATTTCCTATCAGAACCTTTGGGACACAGCAAAACCAGTGTTCAGAGGCCAATTTATGTCAATAAATGCACACATCCAAAAGAAGAAAGGGCCAAAATCAAAGAAGTATCCCTACAATGAAAGAAAACCCTCAGGCACCAGAAGAAAACAAATAATAAAAATTAGAGCAGAACTAAATGAAATAGAAAACAGGAAAAAAAAAATTGAAAGAATTAAGTAGACCAAAAGCTGGTTCTTTGAAAAAATCAACAAAATTGATAAATCATTGGCCAAATTGACAAAAGAAAAACAGGAGAGGAAGCAAATAACCTGAATAAGAAATGAGTTGGGCAATATTACAACAGACCCAACTGAAATTAAAAGAATCATATCAGATTACTATGAAAAATTGTACTCTAACAAATTTGAAAACCTAGAAGAAATGGATGAATTTCTAGAAACGGACTACCTACCTAAACTAACACAAACAGAGGTAGAACAACTAAATAGACCCATAACAAAAGAAAAGATTGAAAAGGTAATCAAAAAATCTCAACAACAACAACAACAACAACAAAAAAAAACCTGGCCCAGATGACTTCACTGAAGAGTTCTACCAAACTTTCAGAGAAGAGTTTAGGTATTTCAGAGCATAGAAAAGGACTGAATACTCCCAAACTCATTCTATGAAGCCAGCATATCCCTGATACCAAAACCAGGTAAAGACACCACAAAAAAAGAAAATTACAGACATATATCCCTCATGAACCTAGATCCTTTAAAAACCCTCAACAAAATTCTAGCCAATTGAATTCAAAAAAATAATCAAAAAATTCACCACGACCAAGTGGGATTCATACCAGGTATGCAGGGATGGTTCAACATGAGAAAAACAATTAATGTAGTCCATCATATAAATGAAACAAAAGACAAGAGTCACGTGATTTTATCAACTGATGCAGAAAAGGCATTTGACAAAGTTCAACACCATTCGTGATAAAAACTCTCAGCAAAATAGGAATAGAAGGAAAATTCCTCAACATAATAAAGGGTATTTATACAAAGCCAATAGCTAACATCATCCTAAATGGAAAAGGGAACCTGAAATCATTCCCTTGGAGATAGGGGAACAGACAAGGATGCCCTTTTTCAGCACTCTTATTCAACATTGTGCTGGAGGTCCTACCCAGAGATATTAGGCTAGATAAAGAAATAAAGGGCATCTGGATTGGCAAGGAAGAAGTAAAAGTATCTCTTTTTGTGGATGACATGATCTTATACACAGAAAACCCTAAGGAATCCTCCAGAAAACTACCAAAACTAATAGAAGAGCTCAGCAGAGTATCGGGATCCAAGATAAACATACAAAAATCAGTTGGATTCCTCTACACCAACAAAAAGATCATTGAAGAAGAAATCACCAATTCAATACCATTTACAGTAGCCCCCAAGAAGACAAAACACTTAGGAATAAATCTTACTAGAGATGTAATATTAATGTATAAGACCACTATTATAAGAACTCGAGAAATAGTTTAAACAGAGAAGAAAACATTCTTCGATGGTTATGAGATGAGGGAGGGAGGGAGAGAGGTAGATAAGAACTACTTTAGGTGACGGGAAAGACAACACACAATACAAGCGATGTCAGCACAACTGGACTAAACCAAAACCAAAGGGGTTTCATGAAGAAACTGAATGCTTTGGAGGCCAGGGTAGCAGGGGCGGGGATTTGGGGACCATGGCTTCAGGGAACATTTAAGTCAATTGACATAATAAAATCTATTAAGAAAACATTCTGCATCCCACTTTGGAGAGCAGTGTCTGGAGCTATCTAAGATGCATCAATTGGTCTCAACCCACATGGAGCAAAGGAGAATGAAGAACATCAATGACACCAGGTAATTACCAGCCCAAGAGACAGAAAGGGTCACATAAACCAGAGACTACATCAGCCTGAGACCAGAAGAACTAGATGGTGCCCGGCTACAACCGATGACTGCCCTAACAGGGAACACAACAGAGAACCCCTGAGGGAGCAGGAGAGTGGTGGCATGCAGACCCCAAATTCTGGTAAAACGACCAGGCTTAATGGTCTGACTGAGACTAGAAGGACCCCGGTGATCATGGCTCCCAGACCTTCTGTTAGCCCAGGACAGGAGCCATTCTCGAAGCCAACCCTTCAGACAGGAACTGGACTGGACAATGGGATAGAAAAAGATGCTGGTGAAGAACGAGCTTCTTGGATCAAGTGGACACTTGAGACTATGTTGGCATCTCCTATCTGGAGGGGAGATGAGAGGGAAGAGGGGTTAGAAGCTGGCGAAATGGACAGGAAAAGAGAGAGTGGAGGGATGGTGCAGGCTGTCTCATTAGGGGAAGAGCAATTAGGAGTATATAGTAAGTTGTGTATAAATTTTTGTAGGAGAGACTGACTTGATTTGTAAACTTTCGCTTAAAGCACAATAAAAATAAAAAATAATAATGACGACGAGCATTTTATATGCTTGTCAGCTGCATATTTTCTTTGGATAAGTTATTGTTGATTTTTATGGCTATTTTTTGCAGAGTGTTTCCTTTTTTATAGTTCTGTGCCATCTGCACATATTATGGACACAAGTCATTTATGAGATATGTTATTTGAAAACATTATCTCCAAGAATATAACTTGTTTGTATACAAGTGTCTTTGGAAGAGCAAGAGTTTTAAAATTTGATTTGGCCAAGCTTCTTACGGATTTTGCTTCTACTGTTTGTCTTAGTTATCTAGTGCTGCTATAACAGAAATATTACAGTTGGATGTCTTTAAAAAATAGAAGTTTATTTTCTCACCAATTATGTGTTACTGTTGAGTTGCTTCCAACACATGTCAGAGTTTAGAAGGCTAGAAACCTGAATTCAGGACGCCAAGTCTGAGGGAAGATTTTCTGTCTCTGTTGGCTCTTAGGGAAGGTCCTTGTCATCAATCTTCCCCTCATCTAGGAACTTAGCTCCAGGTCTCTGGGTCCAAAGTATGTGCCCTGCTCTGCGAGGTTTTTCTTGGTGACATAAGGTACCACTTCTCTCAGCTTGCTGCTCTCTTTTATATCTCAAAAGAGAGTCACTCAAAATACAACTTAATCTTGTAGGTTGAGTCCTTCCTCATTAACATAACTGCTTCTAATTCTGCCTTAGTAACATCTTAAAGGTTAGGATTTAGAACACATAAGATAGTCACATCAGATTCCAAAATGTTGGACAACCACACAATACTGGGAATCATGGCCTAGCCAAACTGAAACATATTTTGGGGAACACAACTCAATCCATTATCAGTGTTATATCTAAGAAATCCCCAAATGTATTTATAGAATCAATGCAACTCCACTTAAAATCCAAATAGCTCTTTTTTTAATAAACCAATAAGCTGAAAATAAATTCACAAAGAAATGCTAGGTTAATTTTTAATTCTATAACTCTATTTTTTTTTTTTTATTGTAGGCCCTATTAGACATTGTACATGAACGATCCTATCATCTATCAATAAAAAGTTTCATTTCTTCCTTTCCAATTTGGGTACTTTCTATTCGTTTTTTTTTTATTGCCTTATTGTACTGGCTACATCCACAAAATGTCAGATTTGGTAAGGGTAGATTTACGTGTTTTATTCCTGGTCTTACTGAGAATTTACTCAATCTTTCATAGCATGTGTGATGGTAGGTGTGACTTGTTCTTTGTTGCCCTCTATCGGTTTGAGTAAGTTACATTTTAACAGTGTTGCTACTTGGGGTTAGGTGCTGCTGAGTTGGTTCCAACTCCTAGCGACCCTATGTACAACAGAACAAAACACTACCGGGTCCTGCACCATCCTCACCTTCGTTATTATGCTTGTACCATTTTTGCAGCCGCTGTGTCAGTCCACCTCACTGACGGTCTTCCTCCTTTTTGCTAACCCTCTACTTATCAAACATGATGTCCTTCTCCAGGGGCTAGCTCCTCATAATGTGTCTAAAGTATGTGAGACAAAGTCTCTCCATCCTTGTTACCAAGGAATATCCTGGGTGTACTTCTTACAAGACAGGTTTTTTCGTTTTTTTTTTTTTGGAAGTCCTAGCCGATACCATGATTCAAAGGCATTAATTTTTCTTCAGTCTTCCTTATTCATTTTCCAGCTTTCACGTGCATGTGAGTTGATTGAAAACACCCTGGTTTGGCTCGGGAACACCTTAATCCTTAAAGTGACATCTTTGCTTTTTAATGCTATTAAGGGTCTTTTGCAGCAGATTTGCTCAATGCAAAGCGTCTTTTGATTTCTTGACTGCTGCTTCTACGCGTGTTGACTATGGATGCAAGTAAAATGAAATCCTTGACATCTCCAATCTCTTCTCCATTTATCACAATGTTACTAACTGGTCCAGTTATGGGGATTTTCATTTTTTTTTTTTTTTATGTTGAGGTGTAATCCATACTAAAGGTGGTGGTCTTTGATCCTCATCGGTAAGTGCATCAAGTCCCCTGCACATTTAGAAGGGAAGGCTATGTCATCTGCATATTACAGGTTGTTAATAAATCTTCCTCCAATCCCGATGCCCTGTTCTTCATGTAGCCCAGCTTCTTTGAATAAGTATTGTGGAAAGATACAACCCTGACACAAACCTGCCTTGACTTTAAAACAAGAAGTATATCACTGCCCCTTGGTCTAAGTACATGTTCCTCATGAGCACAATTAAACGTTCTGGAATTCTTACTTTTCTTAATGTTATCCACAATTTGTTATGATTCATACAGTCGAATGCCTTTACATAGTCAATAAAACACAGGTAAACATCCTTCTGGTATTCTCTGCTTTCAGCCAGGATCCATCTGACATCAGCAATGACATCCCTTGTTATATATCCTCTTTTGACCAGCTTGAATTTCTGGACTTTCTTTGTTGATGCACTAACCCTTTTGAATTATCTTCAGCAAAATTTTACTTTTGTGTTATACTAATGATATTGTTCAGTAATTTCTGATTCTGTTGGATTACTTTTATATTACTTTGGTCAAAATTTTATCACAATAGGGACTTTTAAAATATTTTTCTATATCAGTTTATGTGGCATTGGTTTTCATTTCTAATAGTTTTTATGGTGAATGCCATTAAGTGATTTTTAAAAGCCAATCACGCATTCTTGGGGCATACCTAATTTGATATACTATTGCCTTTACATATTTCAAGATTCAATTTCTTAAATTTTTCTGTATGTTTTTCACATGCATGCTGTTTTATCAAATGCTTTTGTCTGCATTTGATATCAGATTGAAGCTATCCTCATATAGAAAATGGAAACATACCTTCCTTTTCAGTTTTCTGGAAGAGTTTATAGAGAATAGGCTAATTCTTTTTCCCTAAATACTTAATAGAATTCCCCAGTCAAGCCGCTTGGACTTGACTAGGGATGGAAATTATCTTAAATTTAAATTTCTATTTTGGTAAACTCTTTATCAATGATTTTTTTTCTTATGGGTTTCCTAGTCCCTGTATACATGGAAATATATCACGCCCCTCCTTCTATGGTCCTACCTTAAAACACAGAGGTTTTTTTTTTTTTTAATATAGAAAATCTTAGTGTCTAAAATTTCCTTTATTTTTTCTCATAAATTTTTTTTGAATATTAAATGAATAAAAATAAGAAAATATGCCTGGAAAATGAGGAAGGAATATGGAGCAACTATGTCAAGAAATCATGGCAAATATATAAAATGCCACATATCACACCTCACTCACTAGAAACACAGCACAGTTCAAACATTTGTTTTCTCCTTTTGCTTCTTCCAAGTAGAATAATCAAAATGATGAACAAATATAGAGCACACTTACATTAACCAAATTTGAGAAAATTCAGCCAAACAAACAAAAAAAAAGCAATGACCTAGCTCATCATACAATAGACTTCTTATGCAAGGATACATAAACAATTACAAAATGTCTTCTAAACAATTATAATTTTCCGGATAGATAAGGATAACAATCTGAGACAGAACCATGCAGTTGGGAACTGATATCAATGAGGTAGAGAAAAAAAATGTAAAAACCTGGAAACTACTGTGTGTACTTCAATAAATTTATCCTAACTGGTATGTACACTGATAAAAAAAAAAAAAAAAGGTCGATTTAGACAAACCGGATACTGAGCTGATCCTTCTGAATATAATAAATTTATTTTGTTACCATTTATAAGATAATATTAATAAGGAAACCCTGGTGGTGTAGTGGTTAAGTGCTACGGCTGCTAACCAAAGGGTAGGCAGTTCGAATCTGCCAGGCGCTCCTTGGAAACTCTATGGTGCAGTTCTACTCTGTCCTATAGAGTCGCTATGAGTTGGAATCGACTCAACGGCAATGGGTTTGGTTTTTTGATTTAATATTAATAAAAACAATATAAAAGTAAGCAGACTCTAAGGGTTCATATATGAATGTAAAGACACTGATTATGAAAGAGAGGGATTTCAAGGTTTAGAAAGGGGACATTTGAGCAAATTCAGATGACTGAGTACTTCAAAACATACAGCCACACTGAGGCACCTTGCAATTACAGTAAGCCATCTAAGGGCAGAGCCGGAGCACTAAAACAGAAGATGTGTGTGTACACACATACACAAACACACACACACGCACACACGTGTGCACATGCAAACTCTTTCTACAAAATTTTATCTACTCTTCTGTATTCACTCCTCTTTTTTTATTTTAATTTACCAATCCTAACACTTTCTAATAGACTATACAATTTCCTACCTGTTAAGCCTATGATGCATCTCTCCTGCTCAAGAAAGGCAACTTTTTTTTTCTGTTTTATTAATTTATTTACAGCTCACAGTAGACTGACTGCTAGTAGGCACTATATAAATAGATGTTGAACTTATCTGCACTTTCATGCTTGCTATGCCCTCCGAAGGCGCATAGAAGAAATGTTTAAAGCCCATAATGTAATTTATGTGAATGACATGGTATAAAGAACTTTGAGAAAACATAATGCATAATTGCCCCTAAAGTCCTACATAAGGCATATTTCACATCTTTATTCCTTAAACTATAGATCAAAGGATTCAACATAGGAATAACCAAGGTGTAAAATATGGGAACCACTTTATTAGTGTTAAAGGAGTGGGTGGGCTTGGGCTGCAGATATGTAAAGATTAAAGTCCCATAGAACACTACCACCATCGTCAGGTGGGACCCACAGGTGGAGAAAGACTTGTGCCTGCCCTCAGCTGAGTTCATCCTGAGAATGGCTACAAGAATGAGCAGGTAAGAAACAAGAACTGTTAGGAGTGGTGAAATAAAATCAAAAGCTGCAAAGATGAGAATGATCAATTCCATTTCATGCATGTTTGAACAGAGCAAGGATAACAAGTGGAGAGTGTCACAGTAAAAATGAGTGATGACATTGTAGCCACAGAGGATAAATTAAAAATCTTTATAGTGATCAGAAGAGAAATAAATGTGCTGTAGAGACAGGTGATTGCTACCCACACCCAGCACGCCCTTTGTGACATGATGACTGAGTAGAGCAGAGGGTAACAGATGGCTGCGTAGTGCTAGTAGGACATAGAATGAAAATCTCACTAGTTATGAACATAATAAACAAAGCTCTCTGTGTAGCACACAAATAATAGAAGATTGCATTTCCATGAACAAAAAATTCACAAACATTTAGATCCCACAGCCGTTGAATAACCAAGATCAGTGTTAGCCAGGTATCTGAGAAAAAAAGTACATGGGCATTTACAGACTAGAGTCTATCTTAGTGAGAATGAGCATGCCCAAGTTGCCACGACTGAGGTCATATAGATGATGAGGAATAGCCCAAACAATGGAGACTGTAGCTCAGGGCGCTCTGTGATTCCCGTCAGAGTAAATTCGTTCAACATTGTTAGATTGTGTGTATCCATCTAGGTCTATCAGAAAATCTATTCTGGAGAGAGATATAAGCAACATCAATAGCTTTAATGCAGTATCATGTGGTAGATTTTTAGTATACAAACCCAGTATGAATAAGATAAATCCAAACTTTCCATTTTACTGTATTTGAATATATACCCACCTTCCACAAATTTTACACACACATGTACAGTTAGGTAGAGTGATGGATAGCCTGATAGATGAAACAAAAAAGAATAATATGCTAAACTTCAGGTGTTGGATATGTGGATATTATCACATTCTTCTTAAAACTTTTCTTTTTTTATATACTTAAAAAAATTCATGGATACATTTTGAACCTGTACTTCAATATATTATCTTATTAAAACTCATGATAATAGATGGTCCAGGATGGAACAGTCAACATACTAGACAAGTTTTGGATAGATATATAATTGATAACAATGTGGATTATTTGTCTTTATACATGGAAATATTCCTAGAATTATATGTATACAGATATACCTCTGCTATAACTTCATTTGGAGCCCTGTTGGTGTGGTGGTTAAGAGCTCTGCGGCTAACCAAAAGGTCAGCAGTTCAAATCTACCAGCTGCTCCCTGGAAGCTCTGTATGGGCGGTTCTACTCTGTCCTATAGGGTCCCTATGCATCTGAACCAACTTGAAGGCACCTAACAATAATAACAATATATCTCCATTTGTAATATATAGGAAGCGATACTTAGGGTAAATAACATCAGTTATAAGAATCTGTTTATCCTCACCTGAAAAATCATATTCCAGCACTTTCTTGCATGGTTGTTAGGAAGAATAAATGAGACTTAAATGTTTCAATGTGTCTGTGATACCTGAAAATAACTCTAAAATAGTGTGTGTTTAGTACTATTTGTCTGTCTGTCTATCTATATATCTATCATCTGTGTATCATCATCATCATCTATCTTTATTTGGTTGTTGACAGTAATTACTTGGAATGATTTTTTGGTTGTTGTTAATTGTTTTGATCCTTAAGATATTTATAAGTAAATTCTTCTGGACTGTGACTTAAGTTCTTTGTCACCATTTTCATGATGAAATAGGTATATAAAAAAAACCCAGTGCTGTCGAGTCGATTCCGACTCATAGCGACCCTATAGGACAGAGTAGAACTGTCCATACAGAAAGGTGTATATAAATTTTTGTATGAGAGGCTGACTTGATTTGTAAACTTTCACTTTAAAGCACAATTAAGAAAAAAGTGCCATTCTTTAGATTACTTTCTTTGTTGGTCTACTTAAAATACTTTCTCCTCCAACTGGGCATTTGTATTATAAAGGACACATTCTAAGTTTTTTGTAACAAATCAGATATACATATATTTTTTTCTCATGGAGAAATCTAGGATATATGAGGAAACCTGAACAAATAGTGAAATATTGGTGTCAAAAAAAAACGCTTGTAAAATATGTATCCTCTACTTTTTATGAAAAATAAAAGTTTAAAAAATCACAATAGCGTAGGAGAAAAAGAAAATATACTGTGACTATATATGTAAATTACTAGAAGTTATCAAAACCTGTCTTTAAATGAAGCAACTTCCATTAGACATTGGAATGCCTATGTACCAGGAGATATTACAGATAAATGTCAGTATAATCTTAAATAAAAGTATCTGAATATGCCACAAATGTTTTAAGAAATATAAGAATAGCCCTACAGTTTAAAATAATGGAATTGCTGGTTTAAAACTTTGTGATCACTGCTTCCTAGGTATGTATATGTGTCCGTCCGTCCTTCCGTCCGTCCTTCCGTCCTTCCATCATCTATCTATTTGTCTGTCTGTCTGTCTACCTGTCTGTCTGTCTATCATCTATCTATCTATCTATCTATCTATCTACCTATCTATCTATCATCTATCTGTCTGTCTGTCTATCTGTCTGTCTATCATCTATCTAATCTACTTACCTACCTACCTACCTGTCTGTCTGTCTATCTATCTTTCTATCTATTTGTCTGGCATACATCTATTCCTGAACACTATGAGCAGAGCAGTCTCTGAGTAAACTATTAGTGAATAAATGCAGCCATTAAATTCTGTAGGATTAAACTACAAAAGTCAATACATGAAGTCCACATTTAACCATAAAAAACTTACCAAGAATAATGGTAAGCAGATAGAATAGAATCAAAATTCTAAATATTTTTCTGTGGCTTTGTAATTGATTAAAAATGGGGCCTTGAAAATAGCACTAAAATATTCTAGACATTATTAAAACGTGACACTGCATAAAAAATTCTACCTTTTACCTAAAATGAATCTGCTTTGACACACCATGCGCTTCTTAACATGGCATAGACGGAACAATATATGGCTTTCTCTCAGTCTTTGAGGCTCTCCCTGAGGAGATACCAAGCAACGTGTTAATTATGTCTGAAGCACTTGAAAGCTTAACAAAATGTCTAGGGTGCCTGTTAATTTTCTAAACAATTTGTATTCACCAGGGAGTAAGTTTCTTTTAGATACATTTATTCTCAGTTAACTTTTAATTTCTCCCACCAAGGGATCTGGATTAAAATGTTTTACCTTTAGGACAGACCGCTCAATATTCATCCACTTCCGTAAAGTTTTCAAATGGAATAAAATCAGTACAGTTCATATATATGGTATATACCATTTCTTTGTGTGTTTTCTATATTTTCGCTATTTTTGGACCTCTGAGGACAGTTATTAGTCAACACAACTCCTCCTTTTAGTTCAAATTTTTTGTTTAAGGCTTCTCTCTTATTTTATTTTATCAGATTAAGATACCCTATTTTATTGGCATTGCTCAAAATCGGAAGAAACAGCTGCAAAAACCATTAATAATTAGAACATGAAAGTATGAATCTCACACATTGGAAATAATAAAAAATATGAAATGGATGCATAAATATGGATACTCTAGGTATTACTGAGCAGAAAACGACTGGTATTTTTCATTTTGAATTGGCATTCATATGGTCTAATATGGTGGGAATGGCAAATTGAAGTGGAATGGTGTCACACTCATTGACAAAAGAACATTCCAAGACGTATCATGAAGTAAATGCTGTCAGTAATAGGATAATATCCAGAGAAGACCAGACAATACTACTATAATTCAAATTTACCCACCGAGCGGTGAGGCAAAGATGAGGAAACTGAAGATTTTACCAACTTATGAGGCTGGAATTCTTCAAAATTTCAGTCAAGATGCACTGGTCATTAAGGGTGAACAAAATGTGAAAGTTGGAAACAAAGAAGAAGGATTGTTCGTTGCAAAATATGGCCTTGGTGATAGAAAGGACTCCAAAGATCACATGTTGGAATATTGCAAGACCAATGAATTCTTCATTACAAAAAACTTTTTTTCAACAACATAAATGGAGACTATATTTTATACATGTGGACCGCACCAGATGGAATACACAGGTGTCAAATTGACTACATCTGCTGAAAGAGATGATGGAGAAGCTCAATATCATCAGTCAGAACAAAGCTAGGGCCCAACAACAGAACAGACCATCCATTGCTCATACTCAAGTACAAGTTGAAGCTGAAGAAAATTAGAGCAAGTTCATGAGACCCGAAATATGACCTTGAGTTCATCCGACATGAATTTTGAGATCATCTCAAGAGTAGATTTGACTCATTGAACACTAATGACAAAAGATTAGACAAGTTTGGAATGACATCAAATATCATAGATGAAGAAAGCAAAAGATCATTAAAAAGGGAGGAAAGAAAGAGAAAATCAAAACAGATGTCAGAAGAGGCCCTGAAACATAAAGTAGCTAAAGCAAATGGAAGAAATAATGAAGTTAAAAACTGAACTGACGATTTCATGGCGGCTCAAAAAGACAAAGTATTGTAATGAAAGGTACAGAGATTTGGAGTTAAAAAGCCAAAAGGGAAGAACCTGCTCCACATTTCTCAAGCTGAAAAAACTGAAGGCATACGAGTGAATAATATGATGTATTACTTATGTCTTAATAAAATGTTTCAAAAATAAAAGTAACCAGAAAAAAAGCCAATTTATCTGACATTCTAATGTATAGAGCACTTTAAAAGATGCAGAACTCATGCTTACTTGAGTGGATACTAAATGCCTTTATGATTAGAAAAATCACGAAAAGTTAATGACTGTAAAAAATAAAGCCTTGAAAAAAATCCCTAGATTTTCTTTCTATATCAGTTTTTTTAATATAAATTCACAAGTTCCATAGAAGCAATTGGTTGTGATGGTCAAAGAAAAGTTCCATGAAGAGGAGAGTTTTAAAAATGCCAACGTTTTTTATGAGAGAATAAACGCTGGACTTTTATTTTGCCTGCTCTAGTGTTGATTCATTTCTTTTGCTTCAAGTAATAAGCTAATATTTTGAGCCAGTAATTATATAAATAGAGACACATCAGATCTTATACGTTGCTGTTATTTCTTATATTATGTAGTATATAATTGCTGCTATTTAAGTAAGATAATATCATAGTAAATATTTTTATTCTTCTCATCAAAGAGATGATACAGGTTTGTTATTATTTTTAGTTGCCATTGTATATAGGTAAGACAGGCTATAAATATAAGATGATTTCTCCTTGAATATGACACTGTGGAAACTGGGAGAAACACCACATTATTGTGAAGGGCGTGCTCCTAACAGTTCTAGGGATGTGTCATTCACATAAGCTGGAAATTAGAATATCATTCTTTTTTATAACTTGAATTCCAAGACTTTCCTATGCCCTGGCATTTCTGCCCACCTCTCCACTGATTTATTCTTTGTCCAGGAAATCCATCAATATATGTAGCACCGATTTGTCAATTCCTTCACTCCACTCTCTTTGGTGGTAACTTTCTCCTACAGAGAAATTATATGCAGGTACTATTTGACACTTAGGAGGAGGGCCAGTCCTCAGAGAAGGACATCATGGTTGGTATAGTAGAGGGTCAGCAAAAATAGGAAGACCCTCAATGAGATGGATTGATACAGTGTCTGCAACAATGGGCTCAAACACAGCAAATATTGTGAGGATGGTTCAGGACCAGACATTCTTTCATTCTGTAGTTCGTGGAATTCCTGTGATCACAACAACTCCTTGGCACCTAACAGCTACGACAACTATCAACATTATTGGGAGTCTTTAAACATTTTAATGAATCACACATTATTTCTTATTCTCACTGTAATAATATTTAACTTGTATATCAAAAAAAAGCTCCTCAGTATTTTCTCATCATTGTCTCTATTTCTCTTTGTCTTTCCTATTTTCAGGAGCTTCTTCAGTGAAAAACTATAAGTGGATTAGACAAATTTCTTTTCTTTGGGTTGATGTATATCACTGCGTTGCCTGTTGTTCCTTTTGGTATGTGTGATACTGTGGTGGGAAGCACTTGGATGTTTACATTAACCATGGCAATACCCAATATATTGCACATTTTCAGCAGGTTTCTTCACATCTTAGTCTATATGAATGGCACAGCCTACGATTCCATGATGCCCAACCTTTGTGATTGCATGTCCCTCTTCCTCTGCCCCTTGTGTCATCTAGAAATGTTTTCCCAGGTATTTAATGAAACACTCAATAAGTAAATGGATCACTCAAACATTAGCTCAAGGAAGAAGTTTTAATTTATTAAAACAAATTAAAAGTCCAGTAGTGGGGCCTGAAGGCTCTCATTGGTTCAGTAGCTCAGCAAAATCAAAGCCAATAAATATATTTGCCAATCTCTTGCCCTAAAATTAAATTTGCTAAGAACTGAAGCTCAAACGGTAACACAATCCAGAAAGTAGAAGATGGTAGGGAAAAAATCTCCTCAGAGACCTCTCTTTTTAAGGAAGTAACATCAATCTTGACAAGCCCCTGGCCAACTTCTACACATCATTAGTGATAATGATTTAGCTATTTTTTAAAAAATTCTACTTCTACCTTTATTTTTAAAGGTGGCGGAACTTTTCAAGGCAGAAATTCACAAATCATTTCTTAAATGGGAACTTCCTTGTTATTATTTTTAGCATCTTCCTTACTAAACCAAAAGACCAGATTCTTCCTGCCCAGTCAATTCTGACTCATAGAGACCATATAGGACAGACTAGAACTGCCCCTTAGAATTTCAAAAGAGCACCTGGTGGATTTGAAATGTCCACCTTTTCATTAGTAGCCGAGCTCTAACCACTGTGTAACCATTGCTCCTGTTCCAGACTTAATGATAATTCCTAATATCCCCCCACAGCACATTTATTACAAACCTGCCCATGTTCTGTAACCACTTTGTGATGGTTTTCCATTATTTAGTTTGAGCAAGTCCTGCATCCAAAATGAACTGATTAGCTTGTTGTTTCAATTCATTTATTCATTGTCTTTATTGAATTTATTTTCTCTCCCAGAAATTATCCTAGGTATTCACTACTTTATGAACCCCACTGCTATTTCTCTTCTTTTAATCTGATACTTTCTGTTATTTCAGGGATGACATTATTAAAGCAGAAAACTGACATTAAGAAGTAATTTAGAGTAGCTGTTATGAGCCTGGAACCTGCAGCTAGACCACGTTTGAAACTTGATTCTAATGCTTAAGACCAATGTGAACTTGGACTATTTATTTATTCCTCATGAGTTCAACTTGGGTAATTTATTTACCCTCTCTGAACCTCCATTTTATTATCTAAAATATGAAAATATTAATAGAACTTACTTTACAGAACTGTTGTGATGATTATAATTAATGAAATTCTGAAGAATGACTATGATATACCTTTTGATAAATATGAGATATTATTACCTGGAAGTGCTCATTTTTGCTGGGTGGAAACCCTAGGTTCTTGTCGGCATGGCTTGAATCAGCTAATAAACCAGTGACTGAGATAAGAGTGTAGAAAGGCACCTTTATTTCGTGGTGCTAAGGAAAGAAATAGTCAGGGTTGCTACTGCCAACGCTGCTCAGTGAGAGGGAATGGAAGGTTACTTTAAGGGGTTTACACGTAGGAAGTTCATATAAGTTACATCAGTAACATTATTAATCTTACTGCACAGCTGCAATGCTATTTACGTGTAACTTCATGCATCGGGTGTTCAGAATATGGGGGTTAAACTTCACCTAAAACTAAAAAAAAAAAAAAACCTATTGCCTTTGATTCGATTCTGACTCATAGCGACCTTATAGGACAGAGTAGAACTGCTCCATAGAGTTTCCAAGGAGTACCTGGAGAATCTGAACTGCAGACCCTTTAGTTAGCAGCCATAGCACTTAGCCACTATGGTACTAGGGTTTCCAAACTCACCCAGAGACAGGGAAATTACTATGTATGAGGTCTAAAAGCTTATCCTGAATGTCAGCATGATGCCTAAACCATTTCTGCCAATTTCCTCTACTTTGGGGCAGCAGTTAAGGAGACAGGAAGCAGGATTTTAATGTTGAAAAGCCAAAACAATGAAAGACAGGCAGCAAACGTAACACATCATAGTATATTCTGTCCCCCAAGAAATACTCCAAAAATAATTCAACAAACATTTTAAAAAGTTTTTCATATAGATAAGAAAAAATAATCCATGAAACAAAAAAGATAACTATTAAGTAAGAACAACCAGGGGAGAAAGGATTCCAAACATGGGAGCATCTATAGACAGTCTCAAGAAATTTATCATAATTAGTGTATATTCTGATATAGGTAAAAAGGGTTGGTTAAAACGAAGTCAGATGCAAAGCTGAACCTCTGGATTGCTAAATCAATAAGGTATGTTAACAGATTTACATGTGAAAGGAAAGGCATTAATAAGAGTGGAACTACAAGGTCTGGAATGGGGACTTTGAGCGAATTAATTTAACTGAGTATGTCAAATCATCACACTACACTGAAACTCCTTGCAACCTGGCCCATATCTAATACCCCCCTCAGAAGACTATGAAGGGTAAAACAGAAGGGAAAGGCTTGCACAAACATACACATACACAAACACAAATGCTGACACTGCAAAGTTTATTCTAAATGTTGACAAAAACAAGACAATCATTGTAGCTCCACTTCTGTACCTAGCACTTTTTCCCACTTCCACTCAGCATATCCACTCTCCTCTCCTGATTTCATGGTTCGCAACACATTCTCTTGGAGCCCTGGTGGTGTAGTGGTTAAGAGCTTGGCTGCTAGCCAACAGGTCAGCAGTTCTAATCCACCAGCCATTCCTTGGAAAGTCTATGGGGCAGTTCTACTCTGTCCCGTATGGTTGCTATAAGTCAGAATCCTCTCAGTTCAAAGGGTTTTGTTTTTTAGCACATTCTCCAAAAAAACAAACCCACTGCTGTCGAGTCTATTATGCCAATTGACCTAGATATACCCCAAAACTATGATCTCCATCCCCAGTCCCAGCTAGTCTGTCCCTCAAAGTGTTTGAATGTGTTTAGGAAACTTCTTCGTTTTTGGTTTGATCCAGTTTGAATACTATCTCTCTATGGTTTGTTGTCCTTCCCTTCACTGAAGTTGACCCTCGTCTACTATGTAAAAAAAAAAAAAAAAATTGTGATTTTCCCTCCCCCCACACTCCCCACCCTCATAGCCATCAAATAATTTTTTTTCTGTGTTAAAACCTTTTCTTAAGTTCTTATAATAATGATCTCACACACTATCTGTCCTTTTGTGACTGACTTACTTCACTCAGCAGGAAGAGCTAGACCTCTCTGACTTCACCCAGTCCTCTGACAAAAGCAGGCAGAAGGAGGAAACTGCCTTTGGATTTCCCTTTCATGCAGTGAACTCAGAAACTTTGGCTCTTGCGAACACAAGATTTCCTCAACAAAGCTACATTGCAGTAGCCCTGGAAACCAGTAGAACAACTAAATAGTTTTAGCTTTAAGAGATTGTGAAAGCACATTCATGCCAGGGTAAAACAAAGAGCCCATTTTTATCCTAGAAAACCCAAGTGTCTGCGAACAGTAAATGGGTGTAGCTTTCTTTTCTTTTCCAACTAAGAGAATGGAGAGGCAACATCAGCTTGCATGTTTCTCAGTAAGAGAAAGAACTCTCTGACTTCATTCACTCCTCTGATGAAAGCAGGCAGAATGACAGAAACTATCTTTTGGTTTCTCTTTCCTGCAATAAACTCAGAAACTTTGGCTCCTGGAAAAGCAAGTTTTTCTCAGCAAAACTACATTGCTGTATCCCCTCTTCTAACAGTGAAACAACTACATAGTGGTACCATTAAGAGATTGTGACGGCACATTGACCCCCAGGGAAAAGAAAGCGCATATTGGAATCCTAGCAAACCCATGTCCTCCCGAGTTCAATGGGAGTAACATTCCCTTCCTACTAAGTAAGAGAGTGCAGAGTCAACATTAGGTTGCATGTTTCTCAGTAAGAGAAAGAACTCTCGGACTTCATTCAGTCCTCTGATGAAAGCAGACAGAATGAAAGAAACTGTCTTTTGGTTTCTGTTCCCTGCATTGAAATTGGTAACTTAGGCTCCTGGAGATGCAAGATTTCCTCAGTAAAAGTGCATCGTGTTATCCTGGGTATTCGTATAGAAACAACTACACAGTGGCAGCCTTAAAAGACTCTGAAAGTACATTGACCCCCAGGACAAGCAAAGTGCATATTTAAATCCTAGCAAACTCAGGTGTCTGCTTACAGTTCAACAGGTAAAACTTTCCATTCCAACCCAGTAAGAGAGCACAGGGGCAATATCAGTTTGTTAAGTTTCTCAGTAAGAGAAAGAACACTCTGACTTCCTCCAGTCCTCTGACAAAAGCAGGCAGAATGAAACTGTCTTTTGGTTTCTCTTTCCTTCAGTGAAATTGGTACATTGGCTCCTGGAAATGCAAGGTTTCCTCAGTAAAACTACATCGTGTAACCCCTGTTCTTTCATAGAAACAACTACATAATAATAACCTTAAGACATTGGGAAAGCACATTGATGCCCAGGGAAAACAAACTGCATATTGAAATCCTAGCAAACCAGTGTCCACCTGAGTTCAATGGGTTTAACTTTCCATTCCTTTCACAGTAAGAGAGCACAGGTGAAATATCAGCTTGCATGTTTCTCAGTAAGAGAAAGAACTCTCTGACTTCATCCAGTCCTCTGACAAAAGTAGGCAGAATGAAGGAAACTGTCTCTGGTTTCCCTTTCTTGAAACGAACTCGGTAACTTTGTTTCTTCGAAACGTAAGGTTTACTCACAAAAACTGCATTGCCGTAGCACCTGTCCTTGCAGAGGAAGAATTAAATTTTGTTAGCATTAAGAGATTGTGAAAGCACATTGACGCCCAGGGAAAACAAAGAGCATCTTGACATGCTAGAAACCCAAGGGTCTGCTTATACGTCTATGCGTCTATGGTTGTAACTTTCCATTCCTTTTCCAGTAAGAGAGTGCAGAGGCAATATCAGCTTGCATGTTTCTCAGTAAGAGAAAGAACTCTATGACTTCATCTAGTCCTCTGATGAGAGCAGGCAAAATTAGAGAAACCGTCTTAGGTTTCTCTTTCCTGCAGTGAAATGGTAACTTTGACTCATGGAAACGCAAGGTTTCCTCAGCAAAACTACGTTGCGGTAACCTCTGTTCTTGCATAGAAAGAAGTACAAAGTGGTAACCTTAAGAGATTGTGAAAGCATATTGATGCCCAGGGAAAACGAAGTGCATATTGAAATACTAGCAAACCAATGTCCGCCTGAGTTCAATGGGTGGAGCATTCTATTCCTTTCCAAGTAAGAGAGCACAGAGGCAACATCAGCTTCCATGTTCCTCAGAAGGGAAAGAACTCTCAGACTTCATCCAGCCCTCTGACGAAAGCAGGCAGGATGAAAGAAATTGTCTTTTGGTTTCTCTTTCCTGCATTGAAATGGGTAACTTTGGCTCCTGGAAATGCAAGGTTTCCTCAGCAAAACTAAATCACGTTACCAAGGTATTTGCATAGAAACAACTACATAGTGGTAGCATTAAGAGACCCTGAAAGTATATTGACCCCCAGTGAAAGCAAAGTGCATATTGAAATCCTAGCAAACCCAGGTGTCTGCTTGCAGTTCGGCGCGTGTAATTTTCCATTCCAACCAAGTAAGACAGCGCAGAGACAACCTCAGTTTGTATGTTTCTCGGTAAGAGAAAGCACTCTCTGACTTCACCCAGTCCTCTGCAGAAAGCAGTCAGAATGAAAGAAACTATCTTTCGGTTTCTGTTTCCTGCAATGATATCTTTAACTTCAGCTCCTGGAAACACAAGGCTTCCTCAGCAAAACTACATCGTGTTAGCCCTGATTTTTGCATAGAAAAAACTACATAGTGGTAGCTTTAAGAGATTGTGAAAGCACATTGACACCCAGGAAAAATAAAGTGCATATTTAAATACTAGCAAACCCAACTGTGTGCCCGCAACTCAATCGGTGTAACTTTCCATTCCTCTCCAAGTAAGACAGCACAGAGGCAACATCAGCTTGCATGTTTCTCAATAAGAGAAAGAAGTCTCTGACTTCATCCATTCCTCTGAGGAAAGCAGGCTGAATGAGATAAACTGTCTTTAGGTTTCTCTTTCCCGCAGTGAAAGCGGTAACTTTGACTCCTGGAAACACAAGGTTTCCTCAGCAAAACTACATCGCAGTAACCTCTGTTCTTACATAGAAACAACTACTAAGTGGTAACGTTAAGAGATTCTGAAATCACACTGACGCCCATGGAAAACAAAGGGCATACTGAAATCCTAGCAAACCCAAGTGTATGCTTATACTTCACTGGATGTAACTTTCCATTTCTTTCCAAGTAACAGAGCACAGAGGAAACATCAACTTGCATGTTTTTCAGTAAGAGAAAGAACTCTTGGACTTTATCTTGTCCACTGATGATAGTAGACTGGATGAAACTGCCTTAAGTTTTCTCTTTCCTGCTGTGAAATCGGAAACTTTGGCCCCTGGAAATGCAAGGTTTCCTCAGCAAAACTGCATCACTTTATCCTCTGTTCTTGCACAGAAATTATTATGAAGTGGTAATGTTAAGACATTGTGAAAGCACAATGAAGGCCAGGGCAAACAAAGAGCATATTGAAATCCTAGCAAACCCAAGTGAATGCTAATAGCACAATGGGTGTAATTTTCCATTCCTTTCCAAGTAAGAGAGGGCAGAGGCCACATCAGCTTGCATATTTCTCAGTAAGAGAAAGAAGTCTCTGACTTCACCCAGTCCTCTGAAGAAAGCAGGCAGAGTGAAAGAAAATGTCTTCGGGTTTCTCTTTCCTGCAGTGACATCAGGAACTTTGACTCCTGGAAACGCAAGGTTTCCTCAGCAAAACTACATCACGGTAACCTCTGTTCTTGCATAGAAACAAGTATGAAGTGGTAACCTTAAGAGATTGTGAAAGGACATTTGATGCCCAGGGAAAACAAACAACATATTGTAATCGTTGCAAACCCAAGTATATGCTTATACGTCAATGGATGTAACTTTCCAGTCTTTTCAAAGTAAGAGAGCACAGAGGCAACATCAGCTTGCATTTTTCTCAGTAACAGAAAGAACTCTTTGACTTCATCCAGTCCTCTGACGAGAGCAGGGAGAATGAAAGAGACTGTTTTGGTTTCTCTTTCCTTCAGTGACACTGGTACTTCGGCTCCTGGAAACTCAAGGTTTCCTCAGCAAAACTGCATCAAGTAGCCCCTGTTATTGCATGGAAACAACTACGAGGTGGTAATGTTAAGAGATTGTGAAAGCCCACTGATGCCCAGGGAAAGGAAAGCGCATATTGAAATCCTAGCAAACTCATGTCTGCCTGAGTTCAACTGGCTTAACTTCCTATTCCTATTGAGTAAGAGATTGCAGAGGCAACATCAGCTTGCATGTTTCTCAGTAAGAGAAAGAACTCTCTGACTTCATCCAGTCCTCTGATGAAAGCAGGCAGAATGAAAAAAACTGTCTTTTGGTTTCTCTTTACTGCAGTGAAATCGGTAACTTTGGCTACTGGAAACACAAGGCTTCCTCAGCAAGTCCACATTGTGGCAGCCCCTGTCCTTGCAGAGGAACAACTAAGTGGTGTTAGCATTAGGAGATTGTGAAAGCACATTGATGACCAGGCAAAACAAAGCACATATTGAAATCCTAACAAACCAAAGTGTCCGATTATAGTTCAATGGGTGTAGCTTTCCATTCCGTTCCAAGTAAATAGTGCAGAGGCAACATCAACTTACATGTTTCTCAGTAAGAGAAAGAACTCTCTGACTTCATCCAGTCCTCTGATAAACCAAAACCAAAACCAAACCCAGTGGCATCGAGTCCATTCCGACTCATAGCGACCCTATAGACAGAGTAGAACTGCCCCATAGAGTTTCCAAGAAGCGCCTGGTGGATTTGAACTGCCGACCCTTTGATTAGCAGCTGTAGCACTTAACCACTATGCCACCAGGGTTTCCCCCCTGATGAAAGCAGTCAGAATAAGAGAAACTGTCTTTTGGTTTCTCTTTTCTGCAGTGAAAGCAGTAAGTTTGGCTCCTGGAAACTCAAGGTTTCCTCAGTAAAACTACATAGCAGTAGCCACTGTTCTTACAGAGAAACAACAATGAAGTGGTAGTGTTAAGCGGTTGTGAAAACACACTGATGCCCAGGGAAAACAAAGTGCATATTAAATCCTAGCAAACCCAAGTTTCTGTCTCCAGTTCAATTAGTTTAAGTTTCCATTCTTTTCCAAGTAAGAGAGGGCAGGAGCAACATCAGCTTGTATGTTTTTCATTAAGAGGAAGATCTCTGTGACTTCATCCAGACCTCTGGCGAAAGCATTTAGAATGAAAGAAACTGACTTTAGGTTTGTCTTTCATTTAGTGAACTTGGTAAGTCTGGCTTGTGAGCACAAGGTTTCCTCAGCAAAACTACATTGTGGTAGCCCTGTAGCTTGAAGAGGTACAACTATGTAAAGTCAGCATTAAGAGATTGTGTAAGCACATTCAGGCCCAGGTCAAACAAAGTGCGTTTTGAAATCCTAGAGAACCCATGTGTGTGCCTGCAGTTCAATGGGTGTAACTTCCCATATCCATCTAAGAGAATGCAGAGGCAACATCAGCTTTCATGCTTTTCAGTAAGAGAAAGAACTCTCAGACTTCATCCAATCCCCTGACGAAAGCAGGCAGAATGAAAGAAACTGTCTTTGGGTTTCTTTTTCATGCAGTGAACCCAGGAAGTTTGGCTTTTGCGAGCACGAGGTTTACTCTGCTAAACTACATATAGGTAGCCCCTGTAACTTACAGAGGAACATCTAGGTAGTGCTAACTTTAAGATATTGTGAAATAATATTTAGTCTCGGGTAAAACAAAGTTCATACTGAAAGCCAGAGAACTCATGTGTCTGCCCACAGTTCAATGGGTGTAACTTTCTGTTCTGTTCCAACTAAGAGACATAGGTGCAGACCTTTGGGTTTTATAAGATTTCATTATGAACTGTGTTTTACCTGGACATGAATGTGCTTTAACAATGTCTTAACAATGATAAGATTATGTAGTTTTTCCTCTGAAAGTATATGGGCTACCTCCATGTAGTTTTGCTCAGTGAATCTTCGATTGGCAAGTGCCAAAGTTTCTGAATTCGGTGTGCGAAAGAGAAACGAAAATGCAGTTTTTCTCTTCCCACTTGATTAAGTCATATGGCTTGGTGAAGTCAGATGATTTTCTCTCATATAGAAAAAATGCAAGCTAATGTTGCTCCGCAGTCTCTTAGTTGGAAAAGAAAGTAACATTACACCCATTGAAATAGGTGTAGACCCTTGGGTTTCATAAGATTTCAATACGGAGTTTGTTATCCCTGTGCGTGAGTGTGCTTTAACAATCTCTTACTGATAACACTATGTAGTTTTTCCTCTGCAAGTATATGGGCTACCGCGATGTAGTTTTGCGAGTAAACATTGTGTTTGGAGAGGCAAAGTTACCAAATTCATTGCCTGAATGAGAAACGAAAATATACTTTCTCTGATCCACTTGATTAAGTCAGGAGGTTTGATCACATCAGAGGGTTTTCTCTCATATTGAAAAACATGCAAGGTAATGTTGCTTCTGGATTCTCTTGGTTGGAAAAGAATGTTAGGTCACACCCATTGAAATTCGTGTAGACATTTGGGTTTTATAGGATTTCAATATGCACTTTGTTTTATCCCGTCGTGAATGTGCATTATCAATTTCTTAAAGAGAACACCATGCAGATTGTTCTGTGCAATTATTCGGGCTACAGTGAGGTAGAGTTTGTGTTTGCAAGAGTCAAAGTTACCAAATTCATTCCATGAAAGAGAAACCAAAAGAGAGTTTCTCTCATTCTGCCTGATTTAGTCAGAGGATTTGATGAAGTCAGAAGGTTTTTCTCTTCCTGAAAACCTGCCAGCTAGTGTTGCCTCTGTATTCTCTTAGTTGGGGAGGAATGGTAGGTTACACCCATTGGAAAATGTGCATACACTTCGGTTTTAAAGGATTTCAATATGTACTTTTTTTAAAACTGTGCATGAATGTGCCTTAACGTTCTCTTAATGAAAACGCGATGTAGTTATCCCTCTGCAAGTACAGGGCCTACCATGGTGTAGTTTTTCTAAGTAAACCTTGTGTTTGCAAGAGCCAAAGTGACTGAATTCACTGCGCAAAAAAGAAATGAAAATGCAGTTTCTGTCATCTGACTTGATTAAGTCAGGAGGTTTGATTACGTCACAGGGTTTTCTCTCATATTGAAAAACATTCAAAATAATGTTGCTCTGCAGTCTCTTAGTTGGAAAAGAATGTAAAGTTACACCCATTAAAATAGGTGCAGACCCTTGGGTTTTATGATTTCAATATGCAGTTTGTTTTACCTGGGCGTGAATGTGTTTTAACAATCTCTTAACAAGGATAAGACTATGTAGTTTTTCCTCTGAAGTATATGGGCTACCATGATGTAGTTTTGCTGAGTGAACCTTGTGTTTGCAAGAGTCAAAGTTACCGAATTCATTGCATAAAAGAGAAACCAAAATAGAGTTTCTCTCATTCTTTGTAATTTAGTCAGAGGATTTGATGAAGTCAGAAAGTTTTTCTCTTACTGAAAAACAGGTAAGCTAATATTGCCTCTGAAATCTCTTAGTTGGAAAAGAATGTAAAGTTACTCTAATTCATATACACGCAGACACTTGGGTTTTTAGGATTTCAACATGCACTTTGTTTTACCTGGGCGTGAATGTGCATTATCAATCTCTTAACAATAATACAATATAGTTATTCCTCTGCAAGTACAAAGGCTACAACAATGTAGTTTTGCTGAGGAAACCTTGTGCTTGCAAGACTCAAAGTTACCAAATTCATTGAATGAAAGAGAAACCAAAATAGAGTTTCTCTCATTCTGCCTGATTAAGTCAGAGGATTTGATGAAGTCAGAAGGTATCCTCTCTTACTGAAACACGTGGAAGCTAACGTTGTCTGTGCAGTCTCTTAGTTGGAAAAGAACGTAAAGCTACACCCACTGAAATATGTGGAGACACTTGGCTTTTATAGGATTTCAATATGCACTTTGTTTTCATCTGGGCCTGAAAGTGCACTAAGAATCTCTTAACGATAGTACTATGTAGTTTTCCTCTGCAAGTATTTGTTTTACCACCATGAAGTTTTGCTAACTAAATCTGGTGTTTGCAAGAGGCTAAGTTACCGAATTCATTGAGCAAAAAAGAAAACAAAATACGGTTTCTCTCATTCTGCCTGATTAAGTCAAGAATCCGATGAAATCAAAACATGTTTCTTTCACTGAAAAATATGCACGCTAATGTTACCTCTGCATTTTATTAGTTGGAAAAGAATGTAAAGTTACACCCATTGAAATACGTGCAGACACTTGGGTTTTAATGAATTTCAATAAGGACTTTGTCTTACCCAGTGCGAATGTGCGTTAACAATCTCAACGAGAACACCATGCAGGTTTTTCGGGGCAAGTACACAGGCTATAGCAATGTAGTTTTGCTGACTAAACCCTGTGCTTGCTAGAGACAAAGTTACCAAATTTATTGAGCAAAAGAGAAACAAAAATACAGTTTCATTCCACTTGTTTAAGTCAGCAGGTTTGGTTAAGTCAGAGGGTTTTCTCTCATATTGAAAAATGTGCAAGCTAATGTTGCCTCTGCAGTCTGTTAGTTGCAAAAGAATGAAGAGTTGCTCTCATTCCAATACATGCAGACTCTTGGGTTTCATAGGTTTTCATTTTGCACTTCGTTTTACCCCTGCGGGAAGGTGTATTAAGACTCTCTGAACGATAGCACTGTGTGGTATATCCTCTGCAAGTACATGGACTACGGCGATGTAGTTTTGCTGAGTAAAGCTTGTGTTTCCAAGAGCCAAAGTTACTGAATTCATTGCATGAAAGAGAAACCAAAGGACAGTTTGTCTCATTCTGCCTGATTAAGCCAGAGGATTTGATGAAATCAGGTTTTTTTCTGTTACTGAAAAACACGCAAGCTAATGCTGCCTCTGCAGTGTCTTAGTTGGCAAAGAATGTGACGCTACTCCTTTTCAAATCCATGCGGTCCCCTGTTTTCTTGGATTCTACTTAAGTTAGGCGCATTTGATTAGATCAGATTTTTTTTGTTTGTTTTCTTTTATTGAAAAACCTGCAAGCTAATGCTGCATCTGCAGAGTCTTAGCTGAAAAGCATGTAAAGTTACTCCCATTCAAATTGGTGCAGTCCCTTGTTTTCCTGGATTCTACTTGATTAAGTTAGGCATATTTGATTAGATCAGAGGTTCTTTTTCTTATTGAAAAACCTGGAAGCTAATGTTCACTCAATAAAACTACATCGCTATAGCCTCGTACTTGCACAGGAGAGACAGCATTCTGCTCTCAAGATATTTTTAATGCACATTCATGCCCAGGTAAAACAAACTGTACATTCAAAACCTATAAGCCCAAGTCACTGGATGTATTTGAATGGGAGTATCTTTACTTTCTTTTCCAGCTAAGAGACTGCAAAAACAACATTAACTTGCATGTTTTTCGATGAGAGAAAAAAACCCTCTGACTTAATAAAATTGTCTAACTTAATCAAGTAGAATTAGAGAAAACAAGTGCCTGCACGTATTTGAATGGGAGTAACTTTACATTCTTTTCCAAGTAAAAGACTGCAGATGCATCATTAACCTACATGTTTTTCAATAAGAGAAAAAAAACCCTCTGACTTAATCAAGCCCTCTGACTTAATCAAGTAGAATGAGAGAAACTGTATTTTGGTTCCTCTTTCATGCAATGAATCCGTTAACTTTCCCTCTTGCAAACACAAAGGTTACTCAATGGCAATTAACAATAACCACAAACCAGTGAAGTAAAATGATAAGAAATGGTAGTTAAACAAGAACATTTTATTTATATAATTTATATAATCTTAGTTTTTTCATTTATAAATTTAAAATAATGTGACCTTTACTTTGAATTTTTCAGATTCCGATGAACTACATTAATATTGTAGGAAAGAATAGCCATTAAGTTTTTAACAAAAGCAGGTACGTAAGGACACCCATATTCAATTTCTCCTTGAGTTTCTGGATAAAAAGTCTCACTGGCTGTGTACTCAGCTGACTCGACTGGAAGTTCCCTATATTTTGTACACTTCTTTTATGTGCTTCCCCTTTCTCTGAATCTGTGGAGTTTCTCCCCAGCAGCAATACTGAATCTGTAAAAAAAAAAAAAAAAAAACTAGAGCATGCTATGATTTCAACCCACCAAAACCATGAAGGAATGTTTGGATGTTGTTGTAAAAAAAAAAAAAAACTGAAACCAGTTGCCGTCCAATGGATTCCGACTCCTGGTGACCCCATGTGTTAGAGAGTAGAACCCTTTTCCACAGCATTTTCTCAGCAAAGGGTGAATCTTTATGGAAGCAGATCTCCAGGCCTTTCTTCCCTGGGCTCTCGGGGAGTGGGTGTTCGAAACCCCAAACTTGAGGCTAGTAGTGAAGTGCAAACGGTTTGCATAGGTCTTGCTAAAATACTATATGAGAAGCAAAGATCAAAACACGTGGAAACAGCTTAAAAAATGCACAGTTTTTTGCTCGCTTTTGGAGAAATCTGTCTGACAGGAGCTGCAGCCGAGCTCCTTCTTCTGCAGTCTGGGCAGTGAAAAGGGAGCGTTTTCCTCATTGCCGCCGACTCATTGCGCGTTTGGTTCCAAAGAGGCTCGGGTCCTCTCCCTGCGGCGGTGGGTCCTGCAGGAAGGAAAGCTCCTGCTTTCACCATGGGAGGGCGCCCAGGTCCGTTCGGCCAAGCATCGGCGGGTCCCACGCTGGGGTCCCGGGTGGGTTTGCAAGCGCCCTCTGGTGGCCAGCCACGATTTCGCTGAAATTCAGAGTCAGGTGATTCTAAGCCATGGAAGTCAAAACTGAAGCGAAGTCACCATCTAGCGCCTTAATGGAAATAGTGGAGACAAGAAGACAGGAGCTAAATATTCAAAAGCCCACTGAGAGGACAATCTGGAGGGAGGAAACAGGCGGACAGTGGAGGGGCCCGGAGATGGAGAGGTTGTGCATTCTTTGGCTTGGACTCTGACCTGTGAGCTCCACACACCCACCCCGCCAGGGCCTGATTAGGGTAAATGAAGAGATGTTTAAGGGGTGCCAGGAAACTCGGTGGTCAGGATTAATGACACTTTAATGAAATGTACTTTAAGAACAATCTGTGAGGACAAAATATCAAAATTTTAGAGATATCCGGAACAGACAGGCGGATGGGCACCGGAGGGTGGGGAAGGGCGGCCGCACATCTAGGTGAGCCGGTGGACCCTGGGGAATCATTACCCGTGTCTGGAGATGGCTCAGGACATGAGGACAGAAGAGTCAGAACCGAGGGCTTCCAGAAGCGCCCGGCCAGCGCCTCCTGTTCAGCCCTCCTCTGGTCTCCCCGGTCCACTGATGCCTTTGAGGGTCAGCCTGAGCTCAGTCACTATACCCAGGTCCCCCGGGCTTCCTCAAAATGTCGACCACCGCTGCAACATCGCCCGGCCCTTCGCTTTGCACCTTGGTTCTGTGTCTTGCACCTCCTGCCCCTGCTCTCTCGTCCTGTTTGCCCCCACTCAGCATTTACATGAACAAGCTCCCTGAAACCCCACAACTGGCTCTGCCTGCTCCACCTTCCCTTTTCGCCTCTGCCTCCTTCCATCTTAGTCCGCACCCTATTGCTGCCAGCGACCCTTTCAGTCCGCAGCTCCTCCCCACTGTCACCGCCCGCCTCCCTCCCCCCCCCCCAACGGACCCTCTCACCCCTGCCTCTGTGCCCAGCCTGTAATTTTAGGTAGAGGGTTTGCCCACCACCACATGGAAGAGTTGGAGAAGGCTGGGCCTCTTCTGGCCTGGACTCTGAACTGCCTCCTCACCAGGCCAGGTAAAGTTTAAGGGGAGCCAATAAGCTCAGCGCACCCGTTCCAGGCAGAATGGCTCCTGTATGCTTTTGTGGCATTTTGTTGCTGAGCTCCAGTTGTGGAATGGAGTGTTCAGGACTTTTTAAATAAACTAAGCTGTCTTAGAAGAAATACAGCCAGAATGCTACTTAGAAGCATGGATGATGAGCCTTGTTTCCCATGTGTTGGACATCCTATCAGAAAGGACTAGTCCCTGGAGAAGAACATGCTTGGTAGAGTAGAGGGTCAGCTAAAAACAGGAAGACCCTCGACTGGTGGCTGCATCAGTGGGCTCCAACGTAACGATTATGAGGACGGTGCAGGACCCAGCAGTGGTTCTGTGGTACATAGGGTCGCTATGAGTTGACACCAAGTCTACTTCTGCCGGCCCCTTGGTTTACACCCTGGTTCTGTGTCTTGCAGCTTCTGTACCTGTTGTGTCGTCTTGTTTGCCATCTGTTAAGTGTTCACATGAACAAGCTTCCCTGAAACCCCACGCCTGGCTCAGCCTGCACCCCGTTCCCGCCCTACCTTTGTGCCCAGCATGTGACCTTATCCAGACAGTTTTGCCACCAAGATATCACAGAGCAAGTTGGTATCCTGGCACTAACAGGCACCCAGAACTTTTAGGCTTTGTTTTTCTTTTCCTTTCTATGTGAGATTTCAGTCTGGAACTCTAGTATAACTGCCTGTGCTGGAGATGCTGACTTCAACAGAGGAGGAAGGTGGGAATGGAAAGGGAGACATTTAAGGTATGGATATTAATATTAGCACGGCTCCCCTCTGCCCCCTCGAGAGTGTCTCATCTACCACCGCACTAATTGATTCTTGTGATTTTGACCTCCATCAATAAAGCCAATGGGGAAGATTTACACTCTCAGTTTCAACAGGAGGGACAGAAATAAGCATGGTCTGCACAGAGCTTTGCATGGACCCCCTAGAGAACTAGGGAGTTCCCAGGTGGTGCAAATGGTGACACGCTCAGCTGCTAACTGGGAAGCTGGCAGTCGGATCCATCCAGAGGTGTCTTGGAAGAAAGACCTGGTGATGTAGTTCTGAACAATCAGCCATGGAAAACCCTATGCTGCACAGTTCTGCTCTGACACACATGGGGTGGCCGTGACATGGAGCAGAGTCTGCGGTGACTGACTTAGAGGGAAGCGAGCCCTTTGGGGAAACCCTAGTGCAGTGGTGTTTAAGTACTACAGCTGCTAACCAAAAGGTTGGCAGTTGGAATCCACCAAGCGCTCCTTGGAAACCGTGGGGCAGTTCTACTCTGTCCTATAGGGTTGCTATGAGTCGGAATTGACTCAACGGCAACGGCTTTGATTTTTTTTTTGAGCCCATCAGAGGGGACATATGCTCTGAGACCAGTAATTTCTGTACTTTCACGAGAAAGTCATTAGCAAGGGTGAACATGTCCAATGAGTCCAGAACACAGCACCTCCTTGAAGCCCTTTAGTGGGACGTGTGCTGTCACTTGTGTGCATAGAAAAATCTGTGTCAGGACTGGAAGGAACTCACCTTGTTTCAGACCTTTACCCATTTTCACTGAGTGAAGCCAGCAAGGAGGCAGGGGCAGAAAGGGAAGGTGCAGTGTTTGGAGCTGAACACAGCGGAGCAGAGATCCTCTGAGAACAGGAGGGTGGATGATGCCTGGAGTGTTAAGGTTAGGGTTAGAATCGGAGTTAGGGCCAGGCCATGTCAGGTGAGGGTCAATGCCAGGGTTAGTGTTTGAGCATTAGGATAAGGGTTAGAGTTGTAGGGTCAGGGTGAATGTAGAAGGTAAATCTTCACGCAGTTCTCTTTGTGAGTATGTGTTGGCAGTGTTCTCACATTCCTCTGTTTGTGGGGGCTTCTCCCTTAAGGACTGAGAAGCAAACCGGTTGTTGACAGTGCTGAATTAAGGGGTGGGCTATATAGGCAGCTGTCTGGGGTGAGAGGCTTCATGGGATACCAAATCAATATGTGTCAAAAATTACTTTGAGTGAAATATCGTCAAAGCAAGTATATATCAAGTAGTTACCCTAAGTTTATATAGATGTTCCCAAAGTGTGTGTTGCTGCACAGTGGCATAAATAGGTTGCACAAAACCCTGCTGCCTAAATGGCCTGCAGGTGTCAGTCCTCCTCTAACTTCACAAGGGGGAGGAGAGAGAATCAAGATCAACATCAGGCCCAGGCTGATTCATGTGAGGTGGAAGTCAGACATGTCTCCTCTTTCTGCCATCTTTACCAATTCTGATACCAGCTGTTCCTCCGTGACACTCTCTACTTCTCTGCTGGGTTCGAAAATTCATTGCAATACCCACACGGAACTCATAGACTATACTGATGATTATGGGATTATTATTAGGGACGTAACAGGTTACAGTTTAGGCTCAGAAACACTCAGCGTACAGTTCTTCCATCAGGACAGCATCTTTTCAGCTGTGCCTGCAGGCATACCTCTCTCTGGCCCTAGGCCTCTGGCTTGCTCAGGCAAGTGTTACAAAGCTCCTTTAGCCCCTGCCAATAAGTCCTCAGAGGCACCCCAGGCACTCAGGTTTCTCTCTCCATGGGCCGGGAAGCCCAATGCACAGGCTCCTGCGGGTCTTTCCTGCCACCGCTTCTCACTGGCTCCAGGGTTAGAGCTCGCTCTCTCTCTCTCTGTCTCCTGGTTCCAGGAGTTTCTCAGTGCAGGTATCCCAGGTCCAAAGGCTACACTGTCTACTCCTGGCTGTTTCTCCTTGGTGGTTGTACAATCCTCCCTTACCCTCCTCCGAGGTGGCTCATTTCAAGCCTAGCAGGATGGCAAAGCTGAACAGTCCTCTTGGTGGGCTACAATTACCTTATTTGCATAGTCCCACCCAGTCACTTGAGCTGTGGGAATGCATGAATTCAGCTGGCTGTAATGGTATGCTTTGCCTTACAGGCAAAACAAAGAGATATTTAACAAGTAGAGTGAGTACAAATAATGACTGCACATCAAAGCAATGGCAGGAAAAAAAAATGAGATTTGCAAGGTTGGCAATTAACTGTGAATCTTTCTTTATATCAGCTTCTAGTCTCACACAAATCTCTCCTACTTGATACGATTTAACTGAGGCAGTATTTCTAAAACGAAAAGTATAAACAATTTTGACATGAAAGTTTAGTGATGTGTTTGCAGCTGGTCCAACTTAATTGGAAGCTTTGAATACAGAACTGACCGTTAGGAAAGTCTAAATAAATTCTGCTTATTTAGCTGACAGAAAAGAGATAATACTTAGGCGTTTGCTGGGGAACTTCTTAAGTTCAAAGGAAAAGCTCCATTCCTGGCTCTTCTTGATGGTAGTGAAGTCTCCCTTCTGCCTTGGCATTAGCTCCCTTTAAGCATAGCTGGATGGCAAAACTGACCAATCCCCTCATTACGGTTCCATAAATCTTACTTTGCACGGTCCCATTCCCTATGCCTGCAGGGTTCCATGCACCTTATTTGCATTATTAGCAAGCTATCCGATCTCGGTGGACCACAAGCATGTTATGTGCATAGTCCCACACAATCATTTTGTGAGAGCTAGGAGACCATGGCTAGAAGGACCAGGTACTAGTAATTCACCACACTGAACCTGCTATAGAAAATACTCTTATTTAAACTAATTACTATTTCCATATATTGCAAAAAGTTCACCACTATGCTAGTATGAAAACTTCAGTTTATTCACCATTTATCATGATGTTGTTTATGGGCCCAATTTTGAACATTTTTGAGTTCTTCATATGAGTATATGTGCATATTATGAATAGATGCTGTCTTAGTTACCTAGTGCTGCTGTAACAGAAATACCACAAGTGAATGGCTTCAGCAAACAGAATTTTATTATCTCATAGTCTAGTAGGCTAGAAGTCCAGATTCAGGGCATCAGCCCCAGGGGAAGACTTTCTCTCTCTGTTGGCTCTGGAGGAAGGTCCGTGTCATCCATCTCCCCCTGGATTAGGAGCTTCTCAGCACAAGGTCTCTGAGTCCAAAGGACACGTTTTGCTCCTAGCACTACTTTCTTGGTGGTATGAGGTACCCCTGTCTCTGTGCTTGCTCCTCTCTTTTGTATCTCAAAAGAAATTGACTTAAAACCCAACCTAATTTTGGAGATTGAGTCCTGCCCCATTAACATCATACAAGTAGGATAAGCAACACGGGGGACAATCATATCAGATGATAAAATGGTGGACAGGCACAAAATACTGGGAATCATGAACTAGCCAAGTTGACACACAAATTTTGGGGGGACACAATTCAATCCATAAGAGATGCTAATAGCTATAATTCTAATTGAACAGCCTGGCAACTGTTCTCTCCCCTTAAGTATCTGTATTTCCTTTCTCCAGTAGGGAGAACTCTAGGTCTCAATAATATCAATAGCGTTAATCATGTACTCAGTTACATAATAACCAAAAACCAAAAAACCAGACCTGTTGCCTTCAAATGGATTCTGACTCATAGCAACCATATAGGACAGAGTAGAACCTCCACATAGGATTTCCAAGGCTGTATTCTTTATAGAAGCAGGCTGCTACATCTTTCTTCTGTGGATTGGCTGATGGGTTCTAACCCCTCATCTTTCAGTTAGCAGCTGAGTGCTTAACCACTGTACCACCAGGGTTCTTTAGTAATATAATACACACTAAAACAGTTTCAGAATTGCTACACCCATACCTAAATAGATTTAAACATTCTTTGCAGCTGTTTTAATCTATGGAAACCCTGGTGGCATAGTGGTTAAGAGTTCGACTGCTAACCAAAAGGCTGGCCATTTGAATCCACCAGGTGCTCCTTAGAAACCCTATGGGGCAGTTCTACTCTGTCCTAAAGGGTAACTCTGAGTTGGAATCAACTTGACGGTGATGGATTTGGTTTTAATCTAAAGCCTGATATATATATATATAACCAAGGTATTGTATTTTAATTTACATGGATTGATTCCTTTCTGTTTGTTCATTCTCCAGCTCTGTCTGGAAACTATTTTGATCCCTGTCAGAGCAGTCAGTAATGGTAGCCAGGCATCATCTGGTTTTACTGGACTAAATCTGGCGGAGGACATGGTAGATATGGTCCATTAGTCCTTTGCACTAATCTTTCCCTTGTATCTTTAGTTTTCTCCATTCTTCCTTGCTCCCAAAGGGATTAGACCAGTAGAGTATCCTACATGGCCGCTCAAAGGCTTTTAAGGCCCCAGACGCTACTCACCAAAGTAGAATGTAGAACATATTCTTTATAAACTGTGTTATGCCAATTTAGGTCCCCACAACCCTTTGGTCCCTCAGAGAGTTTGGATGTGTCTATGGAGCTACCATAACTTTGCTTTGTACAGGTTGTGCTGGCTTCCCCAGTATTGTGTGCTGTCTTACCTTCATCAAAGTTTCCACTTATCTATTGTTTATTAAGTGTTTTTCCATTCCCACCCCTCTTCTCCCTCCTAACCATTTGTCATAGATTGAATTCTGTCCCCACAAAATATGTGTCAGTTTGGTTAGGCCATGATTCCCAGTATTGTGTGGTTGTCCTCCATTGTGTGATTGTAATTTTATATTGAGAGGGTTGGGATGGGATTGTAATACCATCCTTACTCAGGTCATCTCCCTGATCCAAGGTAAAGGGAGATTCCCTGGGGTGTGGCCTACACCACCTTTTGTCTCTCAAGAGATAAAACGAAAAGGAAGCAAGCAGAGTTGGGTGCCTCATACCTCCAGGAATGAAGCACTAGGAGCAGAACACATCTTTTGGACACGGGGTCCCTGCACCTGAGAAGCTCCTTGACCAGGGGAAGATTGAGGACAAGGACCTTCCTCCAGAGCCTGCAGAGAGAGAGAGCCTTCCTCTGGAGCCGATGCCCTGAATTTGGACTTGTAACCTACTAGACTGTGAGAAAATAAATGTCTCTTTGTTAAAGCCATCCACTTGTGGTATCTCTCTTATAGCAGCACTAGATAACTAAAAAAAAAAAAAAAGATAACTAAGACACCATCAAAGGTTGTTTTTTTGTGTGTGTAAACCTTCTCATGAGTTTTTACAGTAATGTCCCATAGGATATTTGTCCTTTTGTGACAGATGTATTTTACTCGGTATAATGTCCTCCAGATTCATCCATGTTATGAGATGCTTCATAGATTCATCATTGTTCTTTATTGTTGCATAATACTCCATCGTGTGTACCACAGCTTTTTTTTTTAATCCATTCATCTGTTGGTCAGCATCTAGGTTGTGTTCCATCTTTTTGTTATTGTGGACAATGCTTCAATGAACATGGGTGTGCATGTCTATTTTATTTCTCTACGATATATTCCTAGGAGTGGGATTTCTGGATCACGTGGTATTTCTATTTCCAGCTTTCTACGGAAGGGCCATATCATTTTCCAAAAAGGTTGTATCATTTTGCATTCCCACCAATGGTGCATAAGATTTCCGATCTCCCCAAAGCCTCTCCAGCATTTGTTATTTCCTATTTTATTGATTCCTGCCAGTAATGCCAGGGTCAGATGGTATCTCATTGGGGTATTGATTTGCATTTTTCGAATGGCTAGAGATAGTGAACATTTCCTCCTGTGTGCTGGACTCTTGAATGTCTTCTTTGATGAATTGTCTGTTTGTTTCCGTTACCCATTTTTTTTTTAATTTTTATTGTGCTTTAAGTGCAAATTTACAAATCAAGTCTGCCTCTCACAGAAAAACTTATATACACCTTGCTACATACTCACAATTGCTCTCCCCCTAAAGAGACAGCCCACTCCCTCTCTCCACTCTTTTTTCGTGTCCGTTTCGCCAGCTTCTAACTCCCTCTACCCTCTCATCTCCCCTCCAGGGAGGAGATGCCAACATAGTCTCAAGGGTCCACCTGATCCAAGAAGCTCACTCCTCACCAGCATCCCTCACCAACCCGATGTCAAGTCCAATCACTGTCTGAAGAGTTGACTTCTGGAATGGTTCCTGTCCTGGGCCAACAGAAGGTCTGGGGGACATGATCACCAGGATCTTTCTAGTCTTAGTCAGACTGTTAAGTCTGGTCTTTTTATAAGAATTTAGGGTCTGCATCCCACTGCTTTCCTGCTCCCTCAGGGGTTCTCTGTTGTGTTCCCTGTCATGGCAGTCATCAGTTGTAGCCGGGCATCATCTAGCTCTTCTGGTCTCAGTCTGATGTGGTCTCTGGTAGATGTGGCCCTTTCTATCTCTTGGGCTCGAAATCACTTTGTGTCCTTGGTGTTCTTCATTTTCCTTTGATCCAGGTGGGTTGAGACCAATTGATGCATCTTAGATGGCCGCTTGCTAGTGTTTAAGACCCCAGAGGCCTCTCTCCAAGATGGGATGCAGAATGTTTTCTTAATAGATTTTATTGTGCCAATTGACTTAGATGTCCCCTGAAACTATGGTCCCTAAACCCCAGCTCCTGCTACTCTAGCCTTGAAAGCATTCAGTTTATTCCAGAAACTTCTTTACTTTTGGTTTAGTCCAGTTGTGCTGACCTTGCCTGTATTGTGTGTTATCTTTCCCATCACATAAAGTAGTTCTTATCTACTATCTAATTAGTAAATACCCCTCTCCCATCCTCCATCCCTCCCCCCTCTTGTAACCATCAAAGAATATTTTCTTCTCTGTTTACACTATTTCTCGAGTTCTTATAATAGTGGTCTTATACAATATTTGTCCTTTTGCAACTGACTAATTTCACTCAGCATAATGCCTTCCAGATTCCTTCATGTATGAAATGTTTCACAGATTCATCACTGTTCTTTATCGATGTGTAGAATTCCATTGTGTGAATATGTCATAATTTATCTATCCATTCATCTGTGGATGGGCACCTTGGTTGCTTCCATCTTTTTGCTATTGTAAACAGTGCTGCAGTGAACATGGGTGTGCATATATCTGTTCATGTAAAAGCTCTTATTTCTCTAGGGTATATTCCAAGGAGTGGGATTGCTGGATCCTATGATAGTTCTGTTTCTAGCTTTTTAAGGAAGCACCAAATGGATTTTCAAAGTAGATGCACCATTTTACATTCCCACCAGTAGTGTATAAGTGTTACAATCTCTCCACAGCCTCTCCAACATTTACTGTTTTGTGTTTTTTGGATTAATGCCAGCCTTGTTGGAGTGAGATGAAATCCCATTGCAGTTTTGATTTGCATTTCTCTAATGGCTAATGATCCTGACCATTTCCTCATGTATCTGTTAGCTACCTGAATGTCTTCTTCAGTGACGTGTCTTTTCATATCTTTTGCCCAATTTTTAATTGGCTTATTTTTCTTTTTGCTGTTGAGTTTTTGAAGTATCATGTAGAGTTTAGAGATCAGGTACTGATCGGAAATGTCATAGCTAAAAACTTTTTCCCAGTCTGTAGGTAATCTTTTTATTCTGTTGATGAAGTCTTTGGATGAGCATAGATTTTTAGAAGCCCCCAGTTATAGAATTTCTCTTTTGCATTGTTAGTAATCTTTCTTATACTATTTATGCCATGTATTAGGGCTCCTAATAATGTCCTTATTTTTCCTTCCATGATCTTTATCGTTTTAGATTTTATATTTAGGTCTTTGATCCATTTTGTGTTCGTTTTTGTGCACAGTGTAAGGTATGGGTCTTGTTTCATTTTTTGCAGATGGATATCCAGTTATGCCAGCATCATTTGTTAAAAAGACTGTCTTTTCCCCATTTAACTGTTTTGGGGCCTTTGTCAAATATCAGCTGCTCATATGTGGATGGATTTATGTCTGGATTCTCATTTCTGTTCCATTGGTCTATGTATCTGTTACTGTATCAGTACCAGGCTGTTCTGACTATTGTGGCGGTATAATAGGTTCTTTTTATTTTAATTTAAAATCAGGTAGAGTGAGGCCTCCCAATTTGTTCTTCTTTTTCAGTAATGCTTTACTTCTCTGGGGCCTTTTTCCGTTCCATATGAAGTTGGTGATTTGTTTCTCCATCTCATTAAAAAATGCTGTTGAAATTTGGATTAGAATTGCACTGTATCTATAGATCCCTTTTGGTAGAATAAACATTTTTACAATATTAAGTCTTCCTACCTATGAGCAAGGTTTGTTTTCCAGTTATGTAGGTCTCTTTTGTTTTCTTGCATAAGTGTCTTGTACTTTTCTTTGTATAAGTTTTCTACATCTCCGGTAAGATTTATTCCTAAGTATTTTATCTTCTTGGGTATAAATGGTATAAAAATGGTACTGTAAATGGTATTGATTTGGTGATTTCCTCTTTGATGTTGTTTTTGTTGGTGTAGAGGAATCCAACCGATTTTTATATGTTTAGCTTGTATCCTGATACTCTGCTGAACTCTTCTATTAGTGTTGGTAGATTTCTTGAGGATACCTTCAGGTTTTCTGTGTAATAGAGATAATTTTACTTCTTCCTTGACAATCTGGATGCCCTTTATTTCTTTATCTAGCCTAATTGCTCTGGCTAGGACCTCCAGCACAACGTTGAATAAGAGTGGTGATAAAGGGCATCCTTGTCTGGCTCCCAGTCTCAAGGGGAATGCTTTCAGGCTCTCTCCATTTAGGATGATGTTGGCTGTTGGCTTTGTATAAATGCCTTTTATTATGTTGAGGAATTTTCCTTCTATTCCTATTTTGCTGAAAGTTTTTATCATGAATGGGTGTTGAACTTTGTCAAATGCCTTTTCTCCACCAATTGATAAAATCATGTGATTCTTGTCTTTTATTTATGTGGTGGCTTACATTAATTGTTTTTCTAATGTTGAAACATCCCTGCATACCTGATATGAATCCCACTTGGTCATGGTGAATTATTTTTTTGATATGTTGTTGAATTTTATTGGCTAGAATTTTGTTGAGGATTTTTGTGTCTACTTTCATGAGGGATATAGGTCTGTAATTTTCTTTTTTTGTGGTGTCTTTACCTGGTTTTGGTATCAGGGATATGGTGGCTTCATAGAGTGAGTTTGGTAGTATTCTGTCCTTTTCTATGCTCTGAAATTCCTTAGAAGTAGTGGCGCTAACTCTTCTCCAAAAGTTTGGTATAACTCTGCAGTGAAGCTGTCTGGGCCAGGGCTTTATTTTATTGGGAGTTTTCTGATTAACTTTTCAATCTCTTTTTTTGTTATGGGTCTATTTACTTGTTCTACATCTGTTTGTGTTAGTTTAGGTAGGTAGTGTGTTTCTAGGAATTCATCCATTTCTTCTAGGTTTTCAAATTTTTTAGAGTACAGTTTTCATAGTAAACCGACATGATTCTTTTAATTTCATGTTGGTCTTTCGTAATATCTCCCGTCTCATTTCTTATTTGGTTTATTTGCTTCCTGCTCTGTTTTTCTTTTGTCAGTTTGGCCAATGGTTTACCAATTTTGTTGATTTTTTTGCAAAGAACTAGCTTTTGGTCTTGTTAATTCTTTCAATTGTTTTTCTGTTTTCTATTTTATTTAGTCTGCTCTAATTTTCCTCCTGGTGCCTGAGGGTTTCTTTTCTTGCTCTCTTTCTATTTGTTCAAGTTGTAGGGATAATTCTTTGATTTTGACCCTTTCTTCTTTTTCTCTGTTTGCATTTATTGATATAAATTGACCTCTGAGCACTGCTTTCGCTGTGTCCCAAAGGTTCTGATAGAAGTATTTTCATTCTCATTGGATTCTAGGAATTTCTTTATTCCACCCTTAATGTCTTCTATAATCCAGTCTTTTTTAGCAGGGTATTGTTCGGCTTACAAGTGTTTGATTTCTTTTCCCTGCTTTTTCTGTTATTGATTTCCACTTTTGTGGTCAGAGAAGATGCCTTGTAATATTTCAACGTTTTGCTTTCTGCTAAGGCTTGCTTTATGACCTAATACGTGGTCTATTCTACAGAATGTTCCATGTGCACTAGAAAAGAAAGTATACTTGGTTTCTGTTGGGTGGAGTGTTCTGTATATGTCTATGAGGTCAAGTTGGTTGATCATGGCATTTAGATCTTCCGTGTCTTTATTGAGCTTCTTTCTGGATGTCCTGTCCTTCACTGAAAGTGGTGTGTTGAAGTCTCCTACAATAATTGTGGAGCTATCTCACTTTTCAATGCTGATAGAGTTTGTTTTATATATCTTGCAGCCCTGTTATTGGGTGCATAAATACTTAATATGGTTTTATTTTCTTGGTGTATTGTCCCTTTAATCATTATTATATAGTGTCCTTCCTTATCATTTGTGGTGGATTTAACTTTAAAGTCTATTTTGTGAGAAATTAGTATTGCCACTCATGCTCTTTTTTGATTGTTGTTTGCTTGATATATTTTTTCCATCCTTTGAGTTTTACTTTGTTTGTGTCTCTAAGTCTAAGGTGTATCTCTTGTAGGCAGCATAAAGATGGGTCTTGTCTTTTAATCCATTCTGCCACTCTCAGTCTCTTTTTTGGTGCATTTAGTCCATTTACATTCAGTGTAATTACGGATAGGTCTGAATTTAGTGGTATCATTTTGATGTCTTTTTTGTGTGTAGTTGACAGTTTCTTTTTCCCACTTAATTTATATATTGTCTTTATATATTGTCCTTTCCTCATATTCGTTGTTATTGACTTTGTTTCTGCTGAGTCTCTATTTATTTTTTATTTTTTTTATTTTGATGAGTAGGATAGTTTGTCTCCTCTGTTGGTTTGGTTTTTGGTGCTTACCTTATTATTTACCCTTATTTTTCTAAATTTAAACCTAACTTTTATTTCTTTGTGTCGCTGTATCTTCCTCTGCACATGGAAGATTTGTGGTTACATTTCTCTGTCCCTCTTTATTGTCTTCTTTTATGTAATAACATCAATGTTACCCTGTTTTGAGCTTTTTTTAAAATAATATTGCTTTTTTTTTTTATTTCTGTGTCTGGGTTGACTTCTGATTGCTCTGCCCATTGTTCTAGTTTTGGGTTGGTACCTGATATTGATTTTCTAACCAAAGAACTCCTTTTAGCATTTCTTGTAGTTTTGGTTTGGCTTTGATGAATTCCCTAAACTTCTGTGTATCTGGAATAGTCCTAATTTCACCTTCATATTTAAGAGACAGTTCTGCTGGATATGTGATTCTTGGCAGGCAATTTTTTTTCCGTGAATTTTTTAAATAAGCCATCACACTGCCTTCTTGCCTGCATGGTTTCTGCCGAGTAGACCGAGGTTATTCTTACTGGCTCTCCTTTGTAGGTGACTTTTTGTTTATCCCTCACTGCTCTTAAAATTCTCTCTTATCTTTGGTTTTGGCAAGTTTGATTATAACATGTCTTTGTGACTTTCTTTTTACATGTACCTTATGTTGAGTTCGATGATCATCTTTGATAGATATCTTCTCATCTTTCACAATATCAGGGAAGTTTTCTGCCAAAAAATCTTCAACAGTTCTCTCTGTATTTTCTGTTATCCCTCCCTGTTCTGGTACTGCAATCACTCATACATTATTTCTGTGGATGGAGTCCCACATGATTTTTAAGTTTTCTTCACTTTTTAAAAATTCTTTTATCTGATTTTTCTTCAAATATATTAGTGCCAAGTGATTTACCTTCAAGTTCAGAAGTCCTGGCTCCTACTTGCTCAATTCTGCTTGTCTGACTTTCTATAAAAAAAAAATAAACTATGGAGTTTTCTAATTCTGTAATTTTATTGTTAATCTGAACTTCTGATTGCTGTCTATGGATTTTTCCAGCTTATCAAACTTTTCATTATGGTCCTGAATAATCTTTCTAATTTCTTCATTTGTGCTGTTCTTCTCTGGTTCAGGAGGTGTGAGTAGGCTATGTGGCTGGCTGCCTCTCCCTGAGGAAACTGCGGCCAAACACTAGTATCAGCCCACCCCGCGGCCTTGGGAATGGTGCCTGAAGGATCCCCGTGATTCAGGTCCGGTAACACCTCTCCGCTTCTGAACGGTCTCTTCCTTCCCCTGCCTCTCAGTTCATTTTTTAAGCTTGCCTTTGAAGCTCAGGGCTCCCAGTTTGTCACAAATGTACACATTTCATTTGTTTTTTTCAGGTCTTTGTTGTAAAGAGGGCTCGCCCGAAGCATCTGTCTATTTTGCCATCTTGGCTCCACCTCTCAAGGCTGTAAATCTTTATGGGAGCAAACCGTCACATTTTTCTCCTGCAAACACATCACAGACATTCCAAAAATAGAGGAGAGAAGGAAAGGTGCAGAAGAAAAAATAAAGCCGGACACTATCCAAATTTGATGAAAGACATAAACATGCAGCACACTGGCCTTGGCTCAAACCCCTGAGTTGCCAGGGTTTGAAGAGCAACTACAGGGCAATCCCCAAAGCCCAAGTCCTTTCAGTTCTCTACTTCTATCAGGTTTGGTATTGGCCAATGGCCAAAGCAGTCATAAGTTCTGTTGCAATTCAAGAGGCTACTAGACTTCTGTTTTCAATGAAAGCAGCTTCCAGGTCATTTTCCAAAAGCATGGAAAAGAAACAGGAAAAAGATGTCACCATACTGTATTCAGGTACAATAAGTAAATGCACTCAAGTGTTTTCTGAACTATGGCAAGGCATTTCTTGAGTACAAGAATTTCCCAGAGTAGAACGTAGTTCTGTTGTACATAGGGTCACTATGAGTCAGAATTGACTCAATGGCACCTAAAGACAACAGCATCAGGGAGTAGGATATTCTGCCAGGAATAGTGTCAAGAAAGGCTTCAACCAAGAAGTGAAACATTAAATGGGCATGGATACCAAGACAGCAAGAACAAGTGCCCATTTTTACAATCAATCACAAGGAATAAATACAATCAAGTGTGTTCTCAGCTATGGCAAATTGTTTCCAAAACATAATGGAGTACACAGCAGGAAGTAAGGAGTTATACCAGTAGTAGGGTCAGAGAAGAGTTTACCAGGAAGTGATGCTGAACCAAATGTGGAAATACCGGTAGGTGGTTAAGAAGTAGGAAATGGCCCAATATATTCAGGAAACCCCAAGTATTCTCCTGAGGCCACAGTGCAAGGTGATGGTATCATGAATGTAAAAATTATGAGGCGATAGGGTGAATCTATTGGGGCATTTTTGCTCCATTTCTGAGCAAGAAAGATCTTCTTTTGCCCTTTTGTGTTTCGAGATGCTTGTCCCAGTTCTACCCTCTGCAGTCACACAAAGCAAACCGCCTCTTCTCCTCATCTGAGAGCTTTCGTTTTCCTCCAAGTTATCAGATTCCCTTCTGTCCACCAGCAAAAATTTCTAAAACCCCTTCTCAAATGGTTTCAACAATTTTACTGGTTACTTTTCTAAATAGCCCTCTAGAACAAAATCAAACGTGCAGTCCAGCAGAGAACAGTGGGCTTTTTCCTGAGGGCTCTGCTAGGCCTCCCATGTAGGTTGACCATGGAGGTCCTTATACTCATTGCTTTTCTTTGAGGCCATAATGCTAACCCTGTTCCAGAAGGTCCAAGAGAAAGCATGGGAAGGTGGTATGTGTACCATATTCTGGGGCTCAGAGCCAGGAAGGTCAAAGAATTTGGGTCAACAGTCTACCCATGAATGATGGTACCTTTAGGCACCACATCAAAGAGTTCTATTCTGCGCTGATTTTCGATAAAGGATGGGTCTTTTGGGGGACTCATCATTCATCACTCATTGATCCAACTAACATATGTCAAGTATCTACTATGTGTCAGGTACTATCCTACTTTCTGGGACTACATATATAAGGCAGACCTTGTGTTTGCCCCCAAGTTGCTTATAATCATTTTAAAGAAGATAGATTTTTAAATGAGGATCTCACATGAATATCTGGGTGGTGAGGGGAGTGTTATCATGTAGGGATTATAGAGTGATCTGATACTTAGAGCAGGAATATCAAGTAGTTTAGGCAGACTCAGCAAGCTGTGACATGAAATATAACAATGTTGTTGTTGTTGTTATGTGCTATTAACTCAATTCCAACTCCTACTAATCCCATGTAATAGAGTAGAACAGTCCCATAGGGTTTCCAAGGCTGTAATCTTTATAAGAGCAAATAGCCAGCTCTTTCTCCCCTTTTTCGTTAGTAGCCAACACTTAACAATTGTACCACCAGGGCTCCTCTAACAGTGAACATTCATATAATCTTAGTCTGTAGCAGTCACTGTTGTTAAAGGTGGCATCCTCTCAACAACCCTATGAGAAGGATAGAGTTCTCTTAATCTGACAGGTGATGGGAGTGAGGCATAGAGAGTTTCAATGCCTCATTCAAGGTCATATGGCAGGTATGTAGAAACACTGGGACTCAAGCCCAGGAGTTTGGCTGGGGCCTGCTGTCTTCACCATCATGGTTCACCATGGAGAAGAAGGGAGGGGAGAGAATATCTTCTAGCCAAAGGAAACAACCTATGTGAAGCCTCAGCTACAAAGGAAGCCTGAGAGGGCTTCAGAGTGGACATGTGTTTCTAGGACTGGAGCAAAGTGGATCAAACAGTGTCAGAGGAGTGGCTTGGGGGAAACAATGGCCATTACACTGTTATTATTCCGTGGTCTCTCAAGTCACCCCAACAGATGTTAACCTTTTTAAGGGCAGAGGAAAGGTTCAATTCATTCTTTCTATATTATTTCCCTTATAACAACTTCCTAACCCCTGCCAGAAGAGTTGCCACATTTTTCTTGTTGCCATGTTTGGATTCAAAATGGGCCCTCAGAACTGAGAGATGTCAACAATGATGTCACACAAGGGTTACTAGAATCCTCGGTGTTCACTCAGATTCCAGTGGCTTTTTGGAGAGGTTGTTGATCTGAGATCTTCTGTGGGAGAGCGACTTAAACTACCAGTTCACAGACAGTGTTTCCTAAATTAGCATTGTCGAGCTAGGGAGAGTTTGGGACATCATCTCTAACTGGCAGGAGGGAAAAAACTCCTTCAGAAGGCCGTTCTTTTTGTCTCATCTTCACCCAGCCAGGATGGAGCGGCAGAATGCAATGAGGAGGACTTTCTCTAAGAATTGAGGTAAGAGCATGAGGAAAATGCTTCCTGATCAATTACAGCTGGCAGTGAGGGGTTGTATTTCCCTGAAAAAGAGGACTACAAGGAGAGAAGATGAAACCTGTGCTGTGGGATGACCGGGCTCACTGAGGTTTTTGCTGAGAAAGTACTTCCTGCCATTCTGTAGACAACTAAGCAAAGTAGGTGATGTGAAAGAATAAATGGGTTAATTATAAAATTCTACTGCAACCTGAGGGTTTTTCAGAGTAGGGAGGAGAAGACACTCAATGTTTTAGGCATGATATTCCTGCTTCTATCTCTGGGATTGAAGGAGGCAAGTGGTCACCTAGGGCAGTGGGTGAAGGGCCAGGAAGAACGGTGGTTATGGAGACTTGTACTTATTTTTAATATGTTCTAATGAGATTGAATTGACAAGTCATGTGATGAATTAAAAGAAATAAAATTATTTGAGGAGTTTGGGGAGTGGGTGGTGTGAGAGAACACAGTACCCCACGCTGACCCAGAGTTCCCGGTCGCTGTGAGCCCCAACAGTTCCCAGCCTGGACTCAGGCAGCAGAAGGTCTGGGCACGACTTGCTGCCTGAGCTTCAGGGACTTGCCCTTTTCCTCCAAGTTCTAAAGTTCTATTTAGACTTGAAGTTTTAAAATTTTACCACACTGAACCTGAGCTTGTGCTGTACTTCCTGGTGGCGCACCCTGATCCTGTATCCTCTTCCACCACCCACCCCTTTTTCTTCTCTGCTTTTCTCCTGTGTTGCCCCACAGTGGCTGAGCCCTGCTTTCTGCTCCCTCCTTGGTCTCTGTATCTCTCTAACATACTCCTGGGAGGTCCCTCCTCTCTATCCTGTATCTCACCATGGAGTTTTCTGTCCATCCAACTCACACAACCTACCTCCAAATCTTTTTTCATTCTGAACTCTCTAGTCCTTCCCTCAGATACAGAAAAACCTACAGACCTTTAGGCTGACAGGGATGATCCACCCAGACACACCTAGGTGAGGTGGTTGTATTTGACCACCGATGTCTCTGGAATCAGGACTCTCAGATACATACAGTCATCTGTTTTCTGCCTGAGGACCTTGAAGCGGTTCATCTAAGATGGACCTGTAGAGGGGACTTCTGTTTACAGAAAGACAAGTTTAACCCTCTACTATTGCTTGTTTAGGAAGGGTACAAGGAAGAGGTATACATGTAAGACTTTAACAAAGTATACAAATTTTCTTTCTCTTTAAGTACAGTGCCTCTATAAAAAGTCCTCCCTTTAAAGAGAGTTAAGAGATGAGACTTTCTCCTGTTTGAGTGTTTACTTGCTAAATATGCTAAGAAAATCACCGTTTTAGAAGAAATCTTTAGAAGTTTCAGACAATTAAAAAGGTTCACGGAAATGAGGACATTTACATGTTCCAAAGAAGGGAATTCACTTGGCATTCAACATATCAATGCCATGAAAAAATTAATTTGAAGATTCTTTATTTACAAATATGATACCCTGCAATACTATCTTCAAAGGGCATAAGCTCTCGTTACAAGGTACTACTATCACTAGTAAGGGACTTTCGGTGGCACAAAGTGTTTGCGCTCTACAAATAAACGAAAGGTTAGTGGTTCCAGCTCACACAGGTGCGTCCTGAAAGAGAGGCCTTGCTTCTGCTTTCATAATGATTGCAGCCAAGAGCACCCTATGGAGTGCAGCTGTACCCTGTACACATGGTATAGCCATGAGTCAGAATCCACTGCTTGGAAATGGCTACCGTCAGTAGTACCATTTTGCAGAGATTTTATTGTTCACAGCAATGCCCCCAAAAGGGTGGTAGGTTCTGTGAAAAAGAAAGAAGGGATGAGGTCTGCAGAGGTGGAGGATGCTGGTGATGGAGAGGCCTCCAGGGATTCCTGAGACCAGAGCCTTGGGCTCCTATATGAAGATCAGGGCCATGAGAGCTCATGTAAATTAACTATTCTCAGAGGTCTCTATCCGAGAGGAAAATGCCCAAGAGTCCACAACATCTCAAGCAAAAAGTCCAAGCTCTAGGCCCAGGGAGACTCCACAACCATCAGAGAGGTCTTTTCCCTCAGCTTCCACTGAGCAGACATCTCATTCATCCAGCTAAGGGGCTGCTCCAGAGAAGCGATGGGTCAGGTGTGCATATTTCACCCAGGTGTGCTCGGTCAAGGGAGTGGCTGCTGCCTGGCAGACCAAAACCTCCTTTGCCCCCATGGGCAAGATGCCCCAGGTCTTTGAGGCTGAGCTCTCTGGGGAGAGCACCATTGGCTCTGTCCTCAGTCTGGCCAACACTGAGTCCCTGGTCAGCACTCTGGGGCCCCGGCGGGAGGGGCCCCAGGCCAGCACAACAGTGCCCAGTGTCTGAGGAGAGGAGCATGGGGAGAGCCCCTGCGCAGCCACCCCGGAGTGGCTAGTGACCCATGAGCTCCGCTTCCGCCGCTTGGCCTGCTGCCTTGTGTTCAAGTCTCAGGAGGCCCTGGTGGCTCACAGGGAGCATGACCCAGGGCTTCAGCTGCCAGGTCTTCTGTGAAGGGCTGCTGGAGAAGCAAGTGCCATGCTTAGCCCAGTTCAGGCCTGGAGGCTGCCACCAGCTGGCCAGGTGCCAGCTGATGGCCTCCAAGAAGAGGGAGGTGAGGGAGAAGAGCATGGTCTGCAGGAGCTGGAGGAGCAGCTGGAGAGGCAGAGAGAGGAGCTGAAGAGGCTGAGGCACCAGCTGGTGGGGTTGCAGAGGTGGGGGCCAGGCTGCAGAGGGTGGGGGCACAGCAGCAAAGCCAGAGAAGAAATAGTCTGAAGACCTGCTAGCACCCTGGGCCTGGGAGGAGCAGGGCATTTGTGCTGGGAAATGTGGGTCCTGTCACCAGCTGCTACCCAAAACATATGTGGTTTGAATCTACCCAGCGGCCCACGGAAGAAAAACCTAGCCATCTACTTCTGTACTATCACAGTCATTGAAAACTCTATAGAGTGCAATTCTACCCTGAAACAACTGGGTTCACCATGCGTTGAAATCAACAACAGAACCGTAGGTTTTTGTTCTGTTAAGGCCTTTATTCAGGCTGCTTTAACCCACTTGCTCTGTAAGAACCTCTCCTCCTGGCCCTGTGTCCCCACCCACCTACTCCAAGTGCACGGAGAGCTGCAATCCTAGGGGGACCTGGATGGAAGGAGCCCCAGGACAGCTGACTTCAGACACCAGGTCTGCTCAGAGGTTCCCCTGGCCCAGGAGAGTAGAGGACAGGCCTCATCTGGATGGTGAGGTCTTGGAACCCTGAGAACGAGCACAGCATAAGTAGGGGGAGAGAAATGGGATTTCAGTGGGACTTGGGATGCTGCTCTAAGGGAGCTCCAAGGGAGGTGTGCTGGTGAAGGGGGTGTCTCTGAGTTCTTTGCATATAAAGAACCAGAGAGAAGGCAGGCTGTGAGGAAACCTAACTATAGGTGAGCAGTGGGCATAAAGCCCTAACCAAGGACTCTGGGTCGCTTCTCAACATCCTCCAAGCAGAGAAAGCAGGAAGTCCTGGTTAGAAAAAGAGGAATAGGTGGTGAAATAAAGAGCTCACCCCATTCAAGTCTACTGCCCTCACTGGGGGAGTTTGGGTTTATTGCTGTGATTTAGTGTTGTTGCCTCTTTGGAGGATTGGGAGGTGGTTTAGGAAAACTCTCCTGGGTGTCACCCTTTTCTGCATAACACTAGATCTAGTAGTGTCTGCATAACTCATGCAAAGGATGAGTTCCTAGGATGTAAGGGAACTTTTTTTTCTTTTAAAAAAGCTTTTTCTGTTTGATTTTGCACATATCAATAACACTAGCTTGTTCTTTCTTTTTTTCTGTGGTATAATTTGGCCGATCCTGAGTTCAGAGAACTGGAAGAAAAAGACTGGGCTGGAACTATAGGAACAAAGGCAGACGAGGCCTCTTAACCCTGGGAGAACACAGATGGTTACAGGTGAGGCCAGCAAGGGGCAGATTCAGGCCCAGACTGTATAATGAGCAGAAAAGCCCAACTCTTAGACACATCATCAAGTCCCAGGACCTGGGAAGCCCTGGAGATGCCAGGGGCATGTCAATCCTCCTGGGAGATAAGACCCCAAATGGCACAGGGAAGCCTTCAGGGGCAAGGAAGGGAGGGCAGGGCCTCCAGGACGGGCATCTCCATCCACAGGCTGCCCTATATATATTTCTCAGTGACAGTAATGGCTTCTGTGAGGGATGGGGTCAGAGGCAGACAGAAGCGAGAGCTTTGAAACGGAGTTAATTCTGCCAGTACCTGAAGGTGAAAAAGGAAAGCCTGTGATTCTCAGAGGTACAGAACTATGAGGGGGCTGACGTATACAAGGTGGGCAGAGGTGTTTGGAGAGGTCCATCTGTCCAAAGACTTATGACCATAGTCTTCATTATCCTAAAAACAGCAATTTCCCAGTTAACTTCCTCTACGTTTAAACCAAACCCAAACCCATTGCCACTGAGTCCTGATAAAAGGCCTGGAGTGCGCAAGGGTGGTTTTTTCAGTAGAGCAATGAGGGAAGGAAGGTGGTAACAGCATACCAGACAAAGAGACTCTTCTTTGTGCCTTGTTATACTCAGTTGCACATGGTGTCCAGCGGTCATCTTTGCGTATACACATGTACATGCATTAAGGGTAACTATATTGAGCCTCACGGAATTCTTTTTGGTCCTTTCTAGGGATAGAGATCCGAACAGGTCACTGGCTCCATATACCAAACATGAAATCTGCAGAGTCTGACTTTTATACAGTCTGTGCTTGTGTTCTCTATCCAGGGATTAAAATCTTTGATCTGACATTAAAGATTGTTCTTTTCCCTATAAGAAAAAGAGGAAGACCCTCAACAAAATGGATTGACACAGTGGCTGCAACAATGGGATCAAACATGGCAACAATTGTCAGGGTGGCGCAGGATGGGGTAGTATTTCCTACTGTTGTATATAAGGTCATTATGAGTCGGAACCAACCTGATGGCACCTAACAACAACATTAAAAAAAAGTTTTAAAAATATATCTGTCATATTTTACAACTTGCAAATATCTTATAATCTTATTATGACATACGTAGCAGTACAAATTTGTAAAGAAGTTATAACACAAACCATCCCTACACAGGTATTTTGCTCCTGCTCCCCCAAGGTGTCCAGTGTTCAAAGACACATGAGTGTCCTTCCTTACATTTCTCTTTTCTGGGAGACATGTTACAGTTGTACGTATCCATGTAGATCTATTTGCATGTTTACTGTTACAGAACCTTTCACACAGTCTACCCACATTACTCCTTGCCCCTTTTTTCACTTAACATATGGCACTAATGCTATCTGTTTGGTTCTTCTAATTTTTTAACTCATATTTATACACAAAGAACGTAAATAAATGGCAGCAATGATGGTGTGCAACCTATACACTTTCATATAATTCTACAGAAATGAAAACACATACCATGTATGGTGGTTAAGCATAGTCATTTCAGTATGTTCTAGCTCCCCACCCCTTGTCCCTTCCCATAACTGAATCCAAGATAGTTCATATCAACAATCAGGTAAATGTTCTATCTTATTATTCTTGCTTAAACTGTCATATTCACACATGCAAACAAGCGCATCTACTCATTTATGCACATATATATACTCGTACCCAAATATATTCGGTTATTATTGTTTTACCCATATGGGCTCACTTTATATATATACTTCTCTGTATCTTGCTTTTTTTCTTCAATAATACTTCACAGTAATTTTACTTACTAATCTTCTATAGCTCTATTTCATTCTAATGACAACTATGTATTATTGTATGATATGGTTGTTATATTATTATTCTAATATTATTAGAATATTTGAATATAATATATTAAAATTTTATTATAATATCACATCATCAATGGACACTAATTTTATTTTTCCTTTTTTGTCATTAATAATGACCATCCTTTGTATATACTACGTGGAGCCCTGGTGGCATAGTGCTTAAGAGCCCAGCTTCTAACCAAAAGGTGGCAGTTTGAATCCACCAGCTGCTTCTTGGAAACTGTATGAGGCAGTTCTACTGTGTCCTTAGGGTTGCTATATACTATAAGATTTGCGTCTGTGGGGTAGATTCTAATGAGTGAGGTTTCCAGTTCAAAGAATGTTTTAAAAGCTTAGAGCCCTGTCTATGTCTTTCCCCTAAAAGGCTATAATAACACACCTGTCTTTGTCATCTAGTGCTGCTATAACAGACATACCACAAGTGGATAGCTTTAACAAAGAGAAATTTATTCTGTCACTGTCTAGTAGGCTACAAGTCCAAATTCAGGGTAGCTTTCTATCTCTGTTAGCTCTGGAGGAAGGTCCTTGTCATCAGTCTTTTCTTAGCCTGGGAGCTTCTCAGTGCAGGAACCTCAGGTCCAATTGCTTCCCTTTCCTTTTATCTCTTTTAAGGTAAAAGGTGATGCAGGCCACACCACAGGGAAACTCGCTTTACATTGGATCATAGTAACGGTGTTAGGATCCCACCCTAATCCTCTTTAACATAAAATTACAATCACAAATGGAGGACAATTACACAATACTGGGAATCACAGCCCAGACAAATTGATATACACAGTTTTGAGGGGACATAATTCAATCCATGACAGCACCTTCCAGCCACGTCTGAGGGCATCCTTCTTCCCACAGCCCACCCAGCCATAAGTGGTGTTGATTTTTAAATTGTGCCAGTATCACTGGGATTTTGATTGATATTTTCTTAACTATCATTGTTTTTGAAACTTTGATTATGTTTATTGGGTGTTTGGATTTTTTTCTGAATGGTCGGTTAATTGCTCATTACCAACAGTTCTGATGAGGGCCACAATACACAGACCCCGAAAAAATGGGAGAAAAGCAAAGAACAGAACTCAGATTATTGAAAAGTCCAGACTTACTTGATGAGTTGAGACTAGAGGATTCCTTGAGATTATCGCCCTGAGAAACTCTTTAAACCTTGTACTGAAACTATCCTCTGAGGCCATCTTTTAGCAAAATAGCAGATTGGCACACAAAATAAAGGGTATTATCCATCAGTATGGCACTCCATTAAAAAACCATTATATGAGGCCAAAATGTCAACCATTACTCTAAAGCAAAGGTGAGAACATAAGGGGGCAGGGAAACTAGAGTACTGGAAATGGAACAACCAGAACACAATTAAAGACACTGTTGACCACATTGTGAAAAATCTGAACGATTTTTGTGGAAATTGTCAGATGGGAACCTAATTTGCTGAGTAAAGTTTCACCAAAAACAAAACATTATTTAAAAAAATCATTGCTCATTTTCCAAGTACCAAATTTTTGCGTCTGCTTCATTTAAAGTAGGAGTAGTTATTAGTCCTTTGTCATCTACACTTCAAATTTTTTAATCTTTTGCTTATCTTTTTTTTTGCAAGCTCTTTTCCCTTCTTCAATAATTGAAATATTTTATGCTCAATTACATCTACCTTTTCTCTTATAATTTCTGGATTTCCTATATAGGTTAAGAAAATCTTACATGTAACTTCCTAATTTTCTATTAAGATTGTTGTTGATTTATATATTACATTTGTAAATCTATGTGGTATTTTGGTACACTTTTCTATAAGGACAATCGGTTGAGTCAGCACCATTTATTATATAAATCATAATTTTCCCTGGTTGAAATATCAACTCTGTCTTCGTGGTTATTAGGATCTCCCTATGGATTTTCTATTTTGTTCCATTGGTGTATTTCTCAGTTCCTAGTTTTTTTTTTAGTATAAACCCTGGTGGCGCAGTGGTTAAGAGCTATGGCTGCTAACCAAAAGGTTGGCAGTTCGAATCCACCAGGCGCTCCTTGGAAACTCTATGGGGCAGTTCTACCCTGTCCTATAGGGTTGCTATGAGTCAGAATCGACTTGACAGCAATGGGTTTGGTTTTTTGTTTAGTATAACGTATTAATTTGTTCTATTCAATGAAAGAAGGCTGCACTTACTATCCTTTTTCATATTTTGGTTGTCTATCGTATAAGGACCCCTGGTGGTACAATAGTTAAGCACTTGGCTGCTAACCGAAAGGTTGACAGTTCGAACACACCCAGCAGCTCTACAAGAGAAAGACGTGGGGATCTGCTTCTGTAAAGATTACAGCCCCTTCCCTCCCCCCTACCCCCCCAAAAAACCTAAGCGGCACTTCTACTCTGTATTCAGTTCAACAGACAACTATTTTGATATTCTAATGGAAATCGCATTATATACATATCTTAGTTTTGAAACACTTGACTTTTGTTTTACAAGTCTTCACGTTCGGGAGAACAGGCATTTTTTTCATATTCAATCAGGTTTTGTTTTATTTACTTCAGTAGATTATTTTCTTCATATAGATCTCCTACCGTTTCTATCAAAACATTTCCCTAAGTATCTTATTGTTTTTGACACTATTTGGTACAATCAAATAGCAGAGGAAAGAGAATGGTCTATCCTTCCCATTTCCATTTTTTTGGGTGCTTATTTCTGGTCAGAAATATAGCACTGATTTTGGTATATATGTCCTGTATCCTGCCACTTTATCAGCAATTTTATATTCGTCCTCTAGGTTTGCAATTATATCAGCATTAAAAAAGTTTTAAAATCTTTTAATAGTTACCCTCGTTATTTAAAATTTCTGGCTTATTCATACATCAAAACTATATTCTGGGATAGAAGTAATTATAGCTATCTTTGTTTAGTTGCAAACTTTATCAAAATGAATGGACTGTTTTGTAGTTTATCCCACATCTGCTAAGTTTTGGGATAATTCATTGTGCACCAGTAGATAACAAACACATTGACCTTGCCGACCATGATTGCATTTAGGTTCGTGGACAAGTTGAGGAGAGTTTCATCTTCACCTATTCTTTGATGGATCCTGTCTAAGGCCAAAATTACCTGTTCTTCGCATGTTTCATGAAATCTGCTGAGAGTCATCCAGGCCTGTTATTTTCTTTGCAGGAAGATTTTTAACTCTAATCCATTTTCGACTCAACGGCAGCAGGCGAGTAAAACAATCCATTTTGCTTCATGGAATCTTCTGGCAATAATTTATTAGACAAGTTTCCAATGTGTGCTCTAGGCTGCTGGAAAGCCATCTTTAAAGATTATGTGGATATTCACTCTTTTCAGCCTTATCCAAACTCTTAATCAATCCCAGATTCTCCCCATTTCCACAAAGGTTCTTTCCTGCATCCACTCCTGGTACCAGTTCCCTCATCTCAGACTTTGTATTTTCTGAAAAGAAATGAACAGTGTGCTATCCAAGCAGTGTCGTGTCCACCGGCTCCTGAGAATACTGTCTTCAAATATTCTTTTATTTTCTATTTTTGTCTGTACTTATTACTTTCTTTTTCATACCGCATCCTTATTGTTTTAAAGTTCTGCTTTTCATGTCTGGGTCTGAAACTCAGCTGGGATTGCCTTTGTGTGTGGTGTGGTGTCCAGTTGCATGTGGGGATCAAAAGGACACATTTTTCAGGAGGGTGAGGATGGGGAGGGTGCTGACACATTGCAGGGATCACAAGAAATGTCACGGAACAATTTGTGCATGAATTGCTGAATGGCAAATTAATTTACTACCTAAATTTTCACCTAAAGCACAAGAATGTTACACACATACATCCCCATCCCCACACAGGCACATTTTGGAAGTAAAAGGCAGAGAGAGGCAGTTGGGGCGGTTGGGGCGGCCACAGTGGGTGCTGCGCTTGGGGAGAGGAGCGCTCCAGGGCTTCACCGGGTCCTGGGCCCAGCAGAGCTGGCAGAGGACCGGAGCCTGGGTCCGGTGCCTCTGGCGAAGGACCAGCTCCCCTCATACCTGCCAGCCAGCCTCTAGCCCCTGCTCTTGTCCCTCTGGGTCTCCGCCGCCAGTCTCCTCATTGCTACCACTAAAATTTAGGGGGAAGCCAACGCCACGGAGAGGGCAGCCCAGAACCTGGACTTCAGGATTTCCACGCGCACCGCCCGGCCTGCAGCACTTCCGCTGCGAATCGGTCAGCTGTCTGGTATCCCTAGGACGCTGGGCACGGGTGAGTGAGTTGTGATCACACATGGGCTTCTAAATCCACCCATAGGAGGCCCCGGGGGGTGCACTTCTGGGAGGAAAAGGCCAGGCCAAAGAGGCCACACTGTCAGGTGGACCCTCTCTTTCCAGGCTGGACTCACCGGCTGCACCGCACCGGGAAGAGTCCTCCCAAGGGCTCACCCCTAAGGCCACGATCAGACTTTGGGGATCCCCAGGCTCCCAGAGCTACAGTACTGCACGGGGAGGGTAAGGTAGTGCTTCCAGGCCACCTCCTGGCAGCAGTTCCTCCTGAATGTGACCCATTTGCCAGCCTGAATTTCTTGCACTGTTTTTCCACCAGCCTGGCATTCTGCAACAGAAGCTGCAGGGAGAGTTGCTTCATGAAGCTGCTTTGCACTGAGGTCCTGAGCCTGTGCACTCTCAGCACGAGATCCCATGATTTTAGTTGGATGATTTCTTTCCAATGACATGTTTTCCTAGATTTTCTTCTCCCCCAGCTCAGATTTTCTTCTCAGCCCTATCTATTTCTTTGTCCTTTTCCTCCCATCTCCATTTTGTTGGCTCCTAAGACATCTCTCAGTTCTTTTGCCCCCACCCTCCCTTGACCCTGCCACTGTAGACCCCTCCCTGGAAGACCCCCATGGAAGGTGCTAGAGAGTGATTCATGGGCCTCCAGCTGCTCAGGAACTTGGGGAGGGGGTATCTAGGGATCTACACTTCTAAGAAGCTCTTCAGGTAATTCTGGTCCTGATGCAATGGAAGGTTTTATTTTAGAGGTCAGCTGTGAGCAGGCCCCTACTGAGCATGGCTGTGGCAGGTTTCCCACACACCCCTCTGCTTTGCTCAGTCTGGGGGGAGACAGAAGATGGTAGAGCTAAGCTGCAAGGATTTCCTGCAGCAAAGCCTGCCCTGGTCTGGGCTAGGCAATTTGTTTCCCCAATTCTCATCACTAGCTGTGAACAGACCGTTCTCTGCTCAGACTAAAGAAGAATAACAAAATGAGCTCGAAACAGTAAATGCCTGCTTGAAGCCCTAGTTGCTAAAAAAGGGGGAGGGGGAGGGGGAACAAGAACCCAAAGGATGTGAAATGAGCCTCCTCTTTTGACATCCTGCGTGGTCCCTAACTTTCTCATCTTCCACCTCCCAAGACTGTACAAACTGAGTTCAGATCCTGGAATAAAGATCCCCAGGAATATTGCTGCTTTCATCACCCCGTGAGGGTTTCCCCAGTGCTGGCCAAAATAAGGTCTGAGAATCCTCCAGGGGCTGCCCAGGCCTGTGTACTGGACATTCAACACACCGAGGTTCAGAACCACTTCAGCTTCCCAACACTCGGGCTTGACCCCAGGGACCTGACCCAGAGGATGCTGAGACTTTCTGAAGTCAATACTCCCACCCACTCCTCAGGTTCTCCCCATCTGAGCCTCAAGATCAGTCAGGCCTCATGTCCTCTCAGCAGCATTCCTGTTAAAGGATAACTAAAGGTACTGTAAGGATCCCTGGTGGTGCACTGGTTAAAGTGCTCAGCAGCTAGCCAAAAGGTTGGTGGTTCAAACCTGGCCAGCCACTCCACAGGAGAAGAGGTGGCAGTCTGCTTCTGTGAAGATTTACAGCCTTGGAAACCCTATGGGGGCAGTTCTACTGTGTCGTACAGGGTCTCTGTGATTTGGAATCGACTTGATGGCAGTGGGTTTCGGTTTTTAAGGGCACTGTGGGTTTGTGCTCTATACCCTGAGAACCTGCCCCCTCTGAAAGGTGGAAGGAGCTACTGAAAGGACACCATCGTAACCGGCATAAGCCACAGCCCATGGTGCTGAGGGAAAACTGGAAGGGAGAGAGAGGTGGATAAGTTAGAAAGGCCCGGTTCTGTAGGCAGCCAGGGGCCAGGGTGACCTGAAGCCACAAAGCTGACCAGAGACGAAAAGCTTCAAGCCCGCCCCTCCTGAGTCCATTTCTTCTTTCAGAGAAGAAAGTCTTTCCATGATCTTATTGGCTAGTCCTGAAAGGCCTTTGCTTTAACATGAAGGAGCCTCCAAAGCCTCTTGGGGCAAAGAATGACCCAGGAGACCCTACCAACCACACTCCATCCTTCCCGCAAGTCAGAGGGCCAGTAATTTCAGCCTTCCAGCTACTCCACCGATCTGATGACTTGAAACAGGATTTCACTGAAGCTCAAACATGACATAGACTGGACATACTCCTGGGTTCTCTTCTCACAGCTGATCGCCTTGTTCCTAGTTTTGTTACTAAACTTAGATACAGAATGAGAAGGGGAGCTTGTGGAATGCCTGGCATCTTAGCGGCAGTTTCTTTTTTTCTTGAAGAGAGAAGAGGTGAAAAGAAGGCAGCATTTACTGTGTCCTTTTCCATGAGTCTCAAGGAATTCTCACAAAGACCCTCTCAGGTAAGGACTGATGGGAAGTGCCTTGCTTTTCTTTTAAACTTTGCCCTGAGGCGCTTTGATTATGGAGTACATACGAAGAATTTTCCCCTTAGGGAAGCATTCTAATTCTTACCTAGACTGTAAGCAGAATGATGACATATTAAGCGCTAAGCTTGGTACATAAGGGAGTGGGAACCCCTCAAAGCAGGCCTGTGGAGAGGTTCATTCATGATTCCCTGGGAGGCACACCCATTGCTCCAGACATCTTTGAAATGCCTCCCTGGGGAAGGCCTTCAGGGCTGATTCCTGGCCACGTGGGAATTCAGTCCCATTTTTCTGTTAACAATGCTCATTTGGGGTCCAAAATGACATTAACCGGTGTCTCATTTCCAAGGCCTCTGCTGTGAGTGTGACTAAGAGATAATATGTGAATTCTTAGAAAATCCTGCAAGAAAGGTGCTTTTTAAATTCAGTATTTTTCAAACCAATGAAGTTTTCATTCTTACTGAAAAAGGAGGAAAAAAAATGCCACAAACTTGTGGCGGGGGGAGGCCGGGCGGGGATATTTACAATGAACATAACTACCTAAGGATAGGCATTCAGAATATGTTAAGATCCCTCTCAGTGAATAGAGAAAAAGCAAAAACCCAATGGAGAAGAGTCACTAGAAGGCAGATTATAGCAGAGGCACCTAAAATGGCCTATAAACCCAAGCTCCTCAGAAGTAATCAGGGATCAGCACAGAGACCACACAGAATGGTCCTTCCCACACAGGGAGCAGTCCAGGGCCAGGCCCCTGAAGGAATGTGTTATGAAGCTATCACTGAGAAAAGAGGATCAGTCTATACCACCACTGGGGCCCACTCGGCATCCTGCATGCCTTTGATGAGAGTTGCCCAGAGCACCTATGTTCTGCTTCTGGTTAAAGGAAAAAATCAAGTGATCTTATGGAGTGTGGTTTGGAAAGCATTTCTTTTAGTCCAGCTTCTCAAAATGGGTTTATGCTACCCAAGAGGAGAAAATCAGAGGGAAAACCCATACAGTGCACAGATGGGCAGACGACCTATCTATCTCCCTGGGGCCAGCCCTGAAATCCTATAGCCTATTTCAAGGTGGCACAGCATGGCCATATTGAGAGGGAAATCTCCATGGTTCCCTGAGATGAGCTCACAGCTCTGCCCATGCCCTGGCCCATTCCAGCACCACCTCTCGCCCCAGAATCTAGGATTTAGACTTGACTAATTAGCTCACCACTTAAAATTCATTGCTCAAAATCCATTTCCTTATTAAGGGTCAACCTGACCACCCATTTAAAATTGCAACCAGAAAAACTCTTCCCTCCCATTCACACTCACATGCTCCCTAGCCCTGCCCTATTTTATTACTAGCACTTATCACCTTTAACTGTCTTAGTCATCTAGTGCTGCTGTAACAGAAATACCACAAATGGATGGCTTTAACAAAGAGAAATTTACTTTCTCACAGTCTAGTAGGCTAAAAGTCCGAATTCAGAGCACCAGCTCCAGTGGAAGTCTTTCTCTCTCTGTCATCTCTGGAGGAAGGTCCTTGTCACCAATCTTCCCCTGGACTAAGAGCTTCTCTGAGCAGGAACCCCAGCACTGCTTTCTTAGTGTTATGAGATCTCCAACTCTCTGCTTACTTCTCTTTCATTTTATCTCTTGAAATAAAAGCTGGTGTAGGCCACACCCCAGAGAAACGCCCTTTACATTGGATCAGGGTTATGACCTTAGTAAGGGGGTTACAATCTCAACCTAATCCTCTTTAACATAAAATTACAATCACAAAATGAAGGACAACCACACAGTACTAGGAATCATGGCCTAACCAAGTTGAGACATATTTTGGGAAGACACAGTTTGATCCATGACATTCCACCATTTGCCCCCTAACCAAATTCATGTCCTTGCTACATGCAAGATGCACTTACCCCATCATATTACAGGAAGAGTCTTAAATCAGCGCCGAGTCTAAAATCCAAAAATTCCTCTAAATCTGTGAAATCTAGAATATAAGTTATCTGCTTTCAAATACAGTGGCAGAACAGGCGCAAGGTGTACATCTCCATTACAAATGGAGAAACTGGAAGAATAGAAGGGGTAACAAGCACCAAGCAAGTTAACAGAACACATTACATTAGCCCTAAAGGTTTTGCAGATAATCCTCTGTTCTCTGAGACCATTTACACAATGGCCCAGACCTCTGAACTCTAGGTATTGGCCACACTCTCCAGATTCTGAGTGGAAGCCCCAGAGCCCTGGGCTTCAGCTCTGCCTTCCTGACCCACTGGGATGGCAACTCTGCTCCCTCAGCTTTAGTCATACCATTCTCCTGGTCCATCTGAGTGGCAACTCCACCCTTAGAAACATCAGAAGCCATGGCTTCACTTTGAAACCCCAGAGGTCAAGGCTATACCTTTTGAGACTAAGGCAGCTCAACTTCTGACATTCCTTGTCTCTTTAACCTCTGCTTTTTGGCTTCTTGGCCTCTCGGCCCTCTGGCCTTATGCACACATCTGTCCTATTGGGGCAAGTGTTCCAAAGCTCACTAGCTCCCCCAATAAGTGCCTGGAGGCACCCCACTCTGCTAGGAAGCCTCCAGCACACAGGCTTTCTTGCTCCATGGGTCGACTCCAGTGCTGCCTGGCCCTGGTTTCCTGGGTGTGCTGCTCCTGGCTCCCTGCTGCTGCTAGTTCTCTGCTGCTGTTTCTCACCATCTGTACCTTCTCGGGTGTTACCAGTTCTCCTCACTTCCTTCTGAGTCTGTCCATTCACAGTTTCAAAACCACTTCCACATTTTAAGTATCTGTTAGAGCAGCACCTCATTCTCTTGGTATCAAATTCTTTCTTAGTCATCTAGTGCTGCTACAACAGAAATACCACAAGAGGATGGCTTTAACAAAGAGAAATTAATTTTCTCACAGTCTAGTTGTCTGATGGTCCAAATTCAGGGTGTCGGCTCCAGGGGCAGGCTTTCTCTATCAGTTTTGGAGGAAGTCTTTGTCACCTTCTCTAACTGTGCCCTATTTTATTATCAGCACTTATCACCTTTAACATAATAAATATTTCCTAGTTTATTACATTTATTATCTATTGTCTCTCCACTGGACTATAAGCTTAGTGAGGACAGGAATTTTTGTGTGCTTTATACACTGATATATCCCCCAATCATAGGTAGAACACTTCCTAGTGTAGTATGTTTTAGGTAGTTCAATATCTGTGGAATGGATACATGAATCCAAAGAAAGGCAGCTCAAACAGGGAAACTCTCTCCTATCTCTTCTCCCAATAATGGAGGCACAGCTGTCACATCTCTGGTGTCTCCAGGGCTTTCCATGCCTCTGACTTGAAGCCGAAGCTGTAGACTGGGATTTCCTGACTACTCTTTAAGCTGGAGACATGCACGTGAAATGCTCCATGTCCCCCTCCCACCACTGAGATTCATATTGACACCCCTCACCCAGGCCCAACCAACATCCCCCCTCTTTTTTGCTCTTTTGGGCACTGGATGCATCTGATCTTCTGAAGTCAGCAAGGGTTAGAGAGCCCCATGGAAAGAAAGAAAGGTCACCCCCGTGTCAAACCTATGCCCCAAAAGAGACACCAAACCCATCAGAAAATCCCAAGCCCACAGATCTTCTCAATCAATATGTCTCAAAGATGTCTCCTACAGAAGAATTCTGTGCTGACCATAGGTCATGGAGCCTCACCAGGTCTAGGAGGAGGGAGTCACAAGTTGGGCCTGCATGTATTGAGGTCAACACTTAAACCTGTGCTTCACATAGAAGTAGACTCGGCCACTTCTGACTTCACCAATCCCTGTTACTCTTCTTTGTACCTTGGTGGGCTGAACACAGTAAGGAGCTTCTGGGAACTCGGCCATGGCTCTGGCTACTGCTCTGATGTCCCCGTTGGGGTTGGGAATGAAGGATGGTTGTTCTAGGCACCTCTGATCCCCACCCCTCTCAGAGGTCTGGCCAGAAGAATTGATGTAGATGTTTCCTCTTTATTCCCTGAATCTTCTTGAATCTGAAGTCTTCATTTGGATATTCTAGGATCTCTCTCCTCAGACTGGGATCCATGGACAAGCAGCACTGGTAACACCTGGAACTTTGATGGAAATGTAGACCCTTGGGCCTCAACCCAGACCTCCTGACTCAGACTCGGCATTTTAACAGGATCCTTAGGTGATTTGGGTGCACAATGAAGTTTGGGAAACACCATGGCTGACCGGGATCTCAGAGAAGTCAAATATAATGCATGTGAGTTCTTGGGCCCTTTGCAAAATGGACTGTCATCTCTGAGGTCCGGTTTGGCCCCATCTTCCTGTCAGTAAATGAAATCTCTTTGGTCCCTCCCCAGGAGATAAGCTTCCCCAGCCTTCTAGTTGAGATCTTAGAGAGAAGTACTTAGTACCAAAGGACATGAAAAATAAACTTGAAAGAAAAATGTGTTCATTTCCAGGAGAAAAACTCAGTGCAAAGTGTTGCATTTATACTTGGTATATTTTGAATCTTAGAGGAATTCACAGTTTAAATAATTCTGTTAAAACACTTTTTGTTAATTGTTTGCTGAATTAATGTCTACTACCGGGATTTTTTTTTTTTTTTTATTGGGACATGGAAACAACACTGATTTGCTCAACCTTGATAATGTGAATTTATCATATTATTTCAGGAAGAAAATGCACGTTTCTTAATGAACATGTAATTTAAATAGGGAATCTGCAGAGTTTTATACGTGTGTCTAATGGTTTAAGCAAGGATAATGAGATAAACTTAACAGATAAACACTAAGAGATTCTTAGTGTTAATTCCCTTGGATTCACTTGTCGGAAAAGACAGAGGAGAGTTAAAACGTGTAGAAACAGTATGCTTCAAAAGCATTAAAGATATGTCTTTTCATTTCTGTAGAGTTGTATGTGACTGTTTATAGTGTGTACCGCCCTGGTGGCACAGTGGCTAAAAGCTCGCTTGCTAACCAAAAGATTGGTGGTTCAAATCCACCAGCTGCTCCTTAGAAATCCCAAGGGCAGCTCTACTCTGTTCTATAGGGTTGCTATGAGTCAGAATCAACTTGCCGGCAGTGAGTTTGGGTTTTTTGTTTTTTAAGTATGTTCCCATTTATATATGAGTTAAAAATTAGAAGAACCAAAAAGATAGTGTTACTGCGATGCCTGCTGACTTATGGGAAACAAGATAAATTGTCAAGTGAAGAATGGTGCAGAGAGAGGCGGAGCCAAGATGGCGGACTAGGCAGATGCTACCTCGGATCCCTCTTACAACAAAGACACGGAAAAACAAGTGAATCGATCACATACATAACAATCTATGAACCCTGAACAACAAACACAGATTTAGAGATGGAGAACGAACTAATACGGGGAAGCAGCGATTGTTTCCAGAGCCTGGAGCCAGCGTACCAGTCAGGTACGGCACAAGCACAGAGAACTGCTGCACCCCCCTGAACTAACCCCGGGAAGGGGACCAGCTGGTTCCGTGTGCGGCGTGGGACGCAGCCGGTAGGAGAAGTCCCCGGGAGGCAGTGACTGGTCTTGGAGCAGGAAGAGCAGTGTCCCAGCCGGAGAACCATCCCGCCGGGATTTGGACTGGATGCAGGTATGGCATAAATACAGAGAGCTGCTCCACCCCCCTGAACTAACCCCGGGAAGGGGCCCACCCGGGTCGCGCGGGCGGCGTGGGATGCAGCCGGTAGGAGAAGTCCCCGGGAGGCAACAACTGGTATTGGAGCGGGGAGAACAGCGTCCCAGCCGGGACACTCAGTGACGGCACAAGCACGGGGAGCTGCTCCACCCATCTGAGCTAACCCCGGGAGGCGGCCCAAGTGGTTCGCGGGGGTGGCACGGCCATGCGGCCGGAGGGACGAGAAGTCCCCGGGAGGCAGCGACTGATTTTGGAGTCAAGAGTGCACCGTCCCAGTAGAGGAGCCTTGACGCTGGGTGTGGGGCTGGAAGCGGAGGATCTGACCGTGACTCCAGCGGGCCGGACCCCCCGGGGGCAATCTCCACACAGCCAGCACACATAGGTGATGCGCCCGCGGGAATCTCAGATATAATAGTCATTCCAAGCAAGACAAGCAACTCTGGCTATATTCTGAGGTGCTACTCTCCTATCTCTCTGTTCCCTCCCCCACCCTCCCCAGGCGGCTTCATTAACATCCGAATAGCCTGAGCCAGAGGGAGAACTCTGATAGGGATCTGACTGCATTATTTTTAGCGGATTTTCTGGAAAAACTAGTTTCCCAGTGATGGCTCGGAGTCAACAATCCATATCAAACCACTTAAAGAAGCAGACCATGACAGCTTCTCCAACCCCCCAAACAAAAGAATCAAAATCTTTCCCAAATGAAGATACAATCCTGGAATTATCAGATACAGAATATAAAAAACTAATTTACAGAATGCTTAATGATATCACAAATGAAATTAGGATAACTGCAGAAAAAGCCAAGGAACACACCGATAAAACTCTTGAAGAACTCAAAAAAATTATTCAAGAACATAGTGGAAAAATTAATAAGTTGCAAGAATCCATAGAGAGACAACATGTAGAAATCCAAAAGATTAACAATAAAATTACAGAATTAGACAACGCAATAGGAAGTCAGAGGAGCAGACTCGAGCAATTAGAATGCAGACTGGGACATCTGGAGGACCAGGGAATCAACACCAACATAGCTGAAAAAAAATCAGATAAAAGAATTAAATAAAATGAAGAAACCCTAAGAATTATGTGGGACTCTATCAAGAAGGATAACCTGCGTGTGATTGGAGTCCCAGAACAGGGAGGGGGGACAGAAAACACAGAGAAAATAGTTGAAGAACTCCTGACACAAAACTTCCCTGACATCATGAAAGACGAAAGGATAGCTATCCAAGATGCTCATCGAACCCCATTTAAGATTGATCCAAAAAGAAAAACACCAAGACATATTATCATCAAACTCACCAAAACCAAAGATAAACAGAAAATTTTAAAAGCAGCCAGGGAGAAAAGGAAGTTCTCCTTCAAGGGAGAATCAATAAGAATAAGTTCACACTACTCAGCAGAAACCATGCAGGCAAGAAGGGAATGGGACGACATATACAGAGCACTGAAGGAGAAAAACTGCCAGCCAAGGATCATATATCCAGCAAAACTCTCTCTGAAATATGAAGACAAAATTAAGATATTTACAGACAAACACAAGTTTAGAGAATTTACAAAAACCAAACCAAAGCTACAAGAAATACTAAAGGATATTGTTTGGTCAGAGAACCAATAATATCAGATATCAGCACAACACAAGGTCACAAAACAGAACGTCCTGATGTCAGCTCAAATAGGGAAATCACCAAAACAAACAAATTAAGATTAATTAAAAAAAAAATACACATAACAGGGAATCATGGAAGTCAATAGGTAAAAGATCACAATAATCAAAAAGAGGGACTAAATACAGGAGGCATTGAACTGCCATATGGAGACTGATACAAGGAGATATAGAACAATACAAGTTAGGTATTTACTTAGAAAAATAGGGGTAAATAGTAAGGTAACCACAAAAAGGTATAACAGCTCTATAACTCAAGATAAAAGCCAAGAAAAACGTAACGACTCAACTAACATAAAGTCAAACACTATGAAAATGAGGATCTCACAATTTACTAAGAAAAACGCCTCAGCACAAAAAAGTATGTGGAAAAATGAAATTGTCAACAACACACATAAAAAGGCATCAAAATGACAGCACTAAAAACTTATTTATCTATAATTACCCTGAATGTAAATGACTAAATGCACCAATAAAGAGACACAGAGTCACAGACTGGATAAAGAAACACGATCCATCTATATGCTGCCTACAAGAGACACACCTTATACTTAGAGACACAAACAAACTAAAACTCAAAGGATGGAAAAAAGTATATCAAGCAAACAATAAGCAAAAAAGAAGAGGAGTAGCAATATTAATTTCTGACAAAACAGACTTTAGACTTAAATCCACCACAAAGGATAAAGAAGGACACTATATAATGATAAAAGGGACAATGGATCAGGAAGACATAACCATATTAAATATATATGAACCCAATGACAGGGCTGCAAGATACATAAATCAAATTTTAACAGAATTGAAAAGTGAGATAGATACCTCCACAATTATAGTAGGCGACTTCAACACACCACTTTCGGAGAAGGACAGGACATCCAGTAAGAAGCTCAATAGAGACACGGAAGATCTAATTACAACAATCAAACAACTTGACCTCATTGACTTATACAGAACTCTCCACCCAACTGCTGCAAAATATACTTTTTTTTCTAGCACACATGGAACGTTCTCTAGAATAGACCACATAATAGGTCATAAAACAAACCTTTGCAGAGTCCAAAACATCGAAATATTACAAAGCATCTTCTCAGACCACAAGGCAATAAAACTAGAAATCAATAACAGAAAAACTAGGGAAAAGAAATCAAATACTTGGAAACTGAACAATACCCTCCTGAAAAAAGACTGGGTTATAGAAGACATCAAGGAGGGAATAAGGAAATTCTTAGAAAGCAACGAGAATGAAAATACTTCCTATCAAAACCTCTGGGACACAGCAAAAGCAGTGCTCAGAGGCCAATTTATATCGATAAATGCACACATACAAAAAGAAGAAAGAGCCAAAATCAGAGAACTGTCCCCACAACTTGAACCAATAGAAATTGAGCAACAAAAGAATCCATCAGGCACCAGAAGAAAACAAATAATAAAAATTAGAGCTGAACTAAATGAATTAGAGAACAGAAAAACAATTGAAAGAATTAACAAAGCCAAAAGCTGGTTCTTTGAAAAAATTAACAAAATTGATAAACCATTGGCTAGACTGACTAAAGAAATACAGGAAAGGAAACAAATAACCCGAATAAGAAACGAGAAGGACCACATCACAACAGAACCAAATGAAATTAAAAGAATCATTTCAGATTATTATGAAAAATTGTACTCTAACAAATTTGAAAACCTAGGAGAAATGGATGAATTCCTGGAAAAACACTACCTACCTAAACTAACACATTCAGAAGTAGAACAACTAAATAGACCCATAACAAAAAAAGAGATTTAAACGGTAATCAAAAAACTCCCAACAAAAAAAAGCCCTGGCCCGGACGGCTTCACTGCAGAGTTCTACCAAACTTTCAGAGAAGAGTTAACACCACTACTTCTGAAGGTATTCCAAAGCATAGAAAATGACGGAATACTACCCAACTCATTTTATGAAGCCACCATCTCCCTGATACCAAAACCAGGTAAAGACATTACAAAAAAAGAAAATTACAGACCTATATCCCTCATGAACATTGATGCAAAAATCCTCAACAAAATTCTAGCCAATAGAATCCAACAACACATCAAAAAAATAATTCACCCTGATCAAGTGGGATTTATACCAGGTATGCAAGGCTGGTTTAATATCAGAAAAACCATTAATGTAATCCATCACATAAATAAAACAAAAGACAAAAACCACATGATCTTATCAATTGATGCAGAAAAGGCATTTGACAAAGTCCAACACCCATTTATGATAAAAACTCTTACCAAAATAGGAATTGAAGGAAAATTCCTCAACATAATAAAGGGCATCTATGCAAAGCCAACAGCCAATATCACTCTAAATGGAGAGAACCTGAAAGCATTTCCCTTGAGAACGGGAACCAGACAAGGATGCCCTTTATCACCGCTCTTATTCAACATCGTGCTGGAAGTCCTAGCCAGGACAATTAGGCTAGACAAAGAAATAAAAGATATCCGGATTGGCAAGCAAGAAGTAAAGTTATCACTATTTGCAGATGACATGATTATATACACAGAAAACCCTAAGGAATCCTCCAGAAAACTACTGAAACTAATAGAAGAGTTTGGCAGAGTCTCAGGTTATAAAATAAACATACAAAAATCACTTGGATTCCTCTACATCAACAAAAAGAACACCGAAGAGGAAATAACCAAATCAATACCATTCACAGTAGCCCCCAAGAAGATAAGATACTTAGGAATAAATCTTACCAAGGATGTAAAAGACCTATACAAAGAAAACTACAAAGCTCTACTACAACAAATTCAAAAGGACATACTTAAGTGGAAAAACATACCCTGCTCATGGATAGGAAGACTTAACATAGTAAAAAAGTCTATTCTACCAAAAGCCATCTATACATTTAACGCACTTCCGATCCAAATTCCAATGTCATATTTCAAGGGGATAGAGAAACAAATCACCAATTTCATATGGAAGGGAAAAAAGCCCCGGATAAGCAAAGCACTACTGAAAAAGAAGAAGAAAGTGGGAGGCCTCACTTTACCTGACTTCAGAACCTATTATACAGCCACAGTAGTCAAAACAGCCTGGTACTGGTACAACAACAGGCACATAGACCAATGGAACAGAATTGAGAACCCAGGCATAGATCCATCCACGTATGAGCAGCTGATATTTGACAAAGTACCAGTGTCAATTAATTGGGGAAAAGATAGCCTTTTTAACAAATGGTGCTGGCATAACTGGATATCCATTTGCAGAAAAATGAAACAGGACCCATACCTCACACCATGCACAAAAACTAACTCCAAGTGGATCAAAGACCTAAACATAAAGACTAAAAGGATAAAGATCATGGAAGAAAAAATTGGGACAACCCTAGGAGCCCTAATACAAGGCATAAACAGAATAGAAAACATTACCAAAAATGATGAAGAGAAGCCCGATAACTGGGAGCTCCTAAAAATCAAACACCTATGCTCATCTAAAGACTTCTCCAAAAGAGTAAAAAGACCACCTACAGATTGGGAAAGAATTTTCAGCTATGACATCTCCGACCAACGCCTGATCTCTAAAATCTACATGATTCTGTCAAAACTCAACCACAAAAAGACAAACAACCCAATCAAGAAGTGGGCAAAGGATATGAACACACATTTCACTAAAGAAGATATTCAGGCAGCCAACAGACACATGAGAAAATGCTCTCGATCATTAGCCATTAGAGAAATGCAAATTAAAACTACGATGAGATTTCATCTCACACCAGCAAGGCTGGCATTAATCCAAAAAACACAAAATAATAAATGTTGGAGAGGCTGCGGAGAGATTGGAACTCTTATAAACTGCTGGTGGGAATGTAAAATGGTACAACCACTTTGGAAATCTATCTGGCGTTATCTTAAACAGTTAGAAATAGAACTACCATACAACCCAGAAATCCCACTCCTCGGAATATACCCTAGAGATACAAGAGCCTTCATACAAACAGATATATGCACACCCATGTTTATTGCAGCACTGTTTACAATAGCAAAAAGTTGGAAGCAACCAAGGTGTTCATCAACGGATGAATGGTTAAATAAATTGTGGTATATTCACACAATGGAATACTACGCAGCGATAAAGAACAGTGACGAATCTCTGAAACATTTCATAACATGGAGGAACCTGGAAGGCATTATGCTGAGCGAAATTAGTCAGAGGCAAAAGGACAAATATTGTATAAGACCACTATTATAAAATCTTGAGAAATAGTAAACCTGAGAAGAACACATACTTTTGTGGTTACGAGGAGGGGAGGGAGGGATGGTGGGAGAGGGTTTTTTATTGATTAATCAGTAGATAAGAACTGCTTTAGGTGAAGGGAAAGACAATACTCAATACATGGAAGGTCAGCTCAATTGGACTGGACCAAAAGCAAAGAAGTTTCCGGGATAGAATGAATGCCTCAAAGGTCAGTGGAGCAAGCGCGGGGGTCTGGGGAACATGGTTTGCGGGGACTTCTAAGTCAATTGGCAAAATAATTCTATTATGAAATCATTCTGCATCCCACTTTGAAATGTGGCATCTGGGGTCTTAAATGCCAACAAGCGGCCATCTAAGATGCATCAATTGGTCTCAACCCACCTGGAGCAAAGGAAAATGAAGAACACCAAGGCCACACGACAACTAAGAGCCCAAGAGACAGAAAGGGCCACATGAACCAGAGACCTACATCATCCTGAGACCAGAAGAACTAGTTGGTGCCCGGCCACAATCGATGACTGCCCTGACAGGGAGCACAGCAGAGGACCCCTGAGGGAACAGGAGATCAGTGGGATACAGACCCCAAATTCTCATAAAAAGACCAAACTTAATGGTCTGACTGAGACTAGAGGAATCCCGGCGGCCATGCTCCCCAGACCTTCTGTTGGCACAGGACAGGAACCATCCCCGAAGAAAACTCATCAGACATGAAAGGGACTGGTCAGCGGGTGGGAGAGAGATGCTGATGAAGAGTGAGCTAATTATATCAGGTGGACACTTGAGATTGTGTTGGCAACTCTTGTCTGGAGGGGGGATGGGAGGTTAGAGAGAGAGGGAAGCTGGCAAAATTATCAAGAGAGGAGAGACTGAGAGGGCTGACTCAAGAGGGGGAGAGCAAGTGGGAGTAGGGAGTGAGATGTATGTAAACTTATATGTGACAGACTGATTGGATTTGTAAACGTTCACTTGAAGCTTAATAAAAGTTATTAAAAAAAAAAAAAAGAATGGTGCAGAGAAACATGGGGGTAGAGTGTGACCTAATCTCCAGAAAAGCAAACAAACCATAGAGTTACGTGTGTACCTATACATATGTGTTCCAGCAAGCAGGAATGTGTGAAGAGGTACACATGTGTCTTTGAACATGGACACCTTGAAGAAGCAGGTAAAATTTACACATGTGGGGATCGCTCTTATTATAATTCTTATAAAAATCTGTCTTGTTAAATGTGTTATAATAAGAATACAAGAGTTTTCAAAGTAAAAAAATCATAGAAATATATACATGTATATATTTAAAGTAGTTTTATTGGCTGTTATTTTATATAGGGAAAACACTGTCATCAATACTAGATTCAGAGACTTTCATCACTGGATGAAGAGCAAACCCAGAGACGGAACAAAAGTCCCAGCAAATCTCTTGCTTGTTTTTGGAGCTAATGACCTCTTCTGGTCTCTGTACCTGCAAATGGCCAAAAAGAGTTCTGTCAGGATTAATGCAGTCATTGTTCAAACATCTACTGCATGTACATGTCTACGGGGTAAGGAAGAATGATGGATACCATGTGTGATTCATTAAGTAACACGTGGACCATTAGACCGTTCTTTCTGTGATGTCCCACTACCACGTTCCTCCCCTTGTTGATCTACTGGAAAACCCACGGTATACATTGTAGGCCTTTTTTCAGGACTCAACGTAGAGGAAGTTAACTGGAAAGACATCTTTTAAAGATAAAGAAGATTTTGTCCACTAGGTCTTTAGACAGGTGGACCTCCCAGGCAACCTCTGCATGGGATGGGAATGCAAGACCCCTCTCACTCAGTATCTCTGAGCATTTCAGTCTTTCTGTTTCTTTATCAGGAGACTGCAGAATTTACCCACTTCAGAACGCTTGCTGCCATCAACCCCAACCAGTCCCTTATAGGACCCCTCACTTCCACTCTGAGAAATAAAAGTAGGAGAGCCTGCAGGTGGAGGTGCCTGTCCTGGAGGCCCTGTCTATCCTTCCTTACCCCTGAGGGCTTCCCTGTGCCAACTGGGGTTTCATTTCCCAGGGTGGACATACCTCTGGCACCTCCAGGGCTTCCCAGGCCCTGGAACTTGATATTGTGGATGAGATTTGGGCTTTTCTGGCCCTGTGGAGCCTGGGCCTCAAGCTGCCCCTTCCTACCCTCAACCTTTGGTTATCTGTACTCTGGCTGTCTTCACCAGGATTAGAAGGTCTTGCCTTCTCTTTTGCTCCTTTCATCTCAGTCAGGCTTTTCTCTTCCAGTTCTCTGATCTCAGGGCAGTTCAGGCTAGACCACAGAAAAGAGAAAGACCAAGCAAGTGTCATTCATTATGTGTGGAGGCTGCTGGGAAAGAAATTGACTGTCATTCGTTTAGGGCTTTATGCCCACTGCTCACCTGCAGGCAGGTTTCCCCACAGCCTACTGTCTCTCTGGTTCCTTCTGCCACAAAGAACTTGGTGATGCCCCCTTCACCATCACACTTCCCTTAGACCTGTCATTACAGAGGCTCCCTCTCAGTCTCCCAAGTCCCACTGAAATCCCATTTCACTTTCCCTACTAATGCTGTGCTCATCCTCAAGGCCTCAAGAGCTCACCATCAAGATGAGGCCTGTCCTTTCCTCTCCAAGAGAGCCTCTGAGCAAACCTGGTGTCTATGGTCAGCTGTCCTGAGGTTTCTTCCATCCAGTTCCCCCTCGGGCTGGAGCTTTCCTTGCAGTTAAGGTGGTGGAGTGGGGTGGGGAGGAAGGCACATGTGAGGGTTTTACAGGTGCAGTGGGTGAAAGGAGCCTGAAAGGACGTCTTTCCAGAAGGGCCCACATTTTGAGGCCATGTCTGCCCCCTCTGTAGCCAGGTCTGCCACATCTGCAGCAGCACCAGTAGGTGCTGTAGCCTCTCCAGCCCCTATCTCTGCTCCTCTAGATGCTCCTGAAGGTGCCCGGCTCTTCTTGCCAGGACTCCAGGATGCTGACTGAGGCTTAGGTATTGTGTAGACTGGAAGCAGAGCCGATGGGGCTGTCTTTGAGAACTTGGCCTCAAGACTGGGGCAATCTTGCCCACGGAGGCATGGGTTGTTTTGGTCTGCCAGACCAGGGCTACCCCCTTCACTGTACACACTTGGGTGAAGTACACATGCTTGACTCATTGCTTTTCTGGAGTAGCTTGATGAATGAGATACCTGTTCAGAGGAAGCTGAGGAAAAAGACCTCTCTGATTCTTAAGGAGTCTTCCTGGGCCTGAAGCTTAGACTTTTTGCTTCTGATATTCTAGCTTAACTGGCACTTTCCTCTTGGGTTGAGATTTCTGATAACAGAGAGTTAATTTACATGAATCCTCTGGGCACTGGGTCCTCAACTGTAACCCAAGACCCTGGTTTCAGGTGTTCCTGGAGGCCTCTCCGTCATCACTATCCTCCATCTCTGCAGGACCTGTGGTTTCTTCCTTTTTCCCTGGGAATCTTCCACCTTTGGGGAACATCATAGTGGGAGACCAAGTCTCCTCTGGGAAGTCTTTTGTGATAATAACACTTCATAACAGAAGTCTATAGTCCTTCAAAGGACTATAATACATTGACAGTTTCTATCGCAAAGAGAGGGTCTCCACATTAATTTTTTTGCCATTTGTTGCATGCCAAATGAAATTGTTCCTTTGGAACATGAAAATGACCTCATTTGTGTGAACTTTCATAATCACACATGACTTCTCTGAGAGACATTTTCTATGAAAGTGATTTTCATAATAGATTTAGAGTGTAAACAGTGAAACAGGAGAAATTGTCATCACTTTTTAAACTCTTTTCAGCCTTCTTTTAAGGGAAGGGTTTTTATAGGAGGAAGCATACTTAGAATAATTTGTATTTTATACATATATAAAGCTTCTCCTTGTATCCTTAACAACCCAGGGTAGAAGGTTAAAATTGCCTTTTTCTGAACAGAAGACCCTTACCATGTTATGAGAAGCACTCCTTCAGGGTGAGGCAGAAACAGATGTCCATTTCTGAGAGTTTTGATGCCACAAACCTCAGGTGGACAACACACAAGAACCTCACCTGAGTGTGTCTTGGTGTGTTGTAATGTCAGCCTAAGGGTCTGTGTACATTTCTGAATATGAAGGAAGGATTGGTGAGTTAATGAAGAAATGAATAGAAGCAGTTTGGGAGGGGAGTGGAAGCTCCAGGGACTGACAGAAGATGGGATGGGGGACTTGTCAAGAGGGTGTCAGAAAACCAGGAAGGAGCAGGAAGCAGGGCCAGTGAAGGGCAGCATAGGCTAGGGGGCAGCAGAGATAATGGCAATGGGGAGAGCAACAAAACTGGCCTATGATACAGTGGGAAATTAGTAATCCTAGATGAAGCTCAGGTTAAGTCAAGTAGGAATGTAAAAAATTGTATCCTGTAGCTATCTTTGCTGTGAGGGATTGTTAGGCCCTTGGGGAGAGGTGGGGAGGAGACATAGGAGGAGAAGATGAGTTCCTGGGTCTAGGGAAGGAGTCTGAAAGATCTTCTTCTGCCTTAACAGGCTGGGGCTACATAGCTTACAATGATGTGGGCCCTGTGCTTCTTCACACCACCCACTCCTAGAACCTCTTGAAAATTTTCTTAGTTCTTCACATAGTATGTTAATTCCATCTCATTAGAAAATATAATAATGCAATACACTTTTCCCTAACCACCCTTTCCTCAATCCTACATTCTCTGTCCCAGTTGTCCACTGGCTTCCTTCCTTTCCATCAGGTTTGAAGGCCAGAACAATTGAGTATTTTTTCTGCACTTATTCCAGAAATTTCTCAGAATCCTTAGTTTGATCATTGATTTATTCCTGCATTTCTTATTGACATTATAAACTTTGGGTAATTATCTACTAAATGACAGGAAATGTTTTCTTAGGTCAGTCCTCCTATGACCCTATCTGTTCACCTCAAATCCTTCATCTTGTCCTCTCATGGCTCCCTTTTCTGTGGAAATCAGGTCCCCTAGTTTTTTTTTTTTTTTTTTTTTTAGTTCACTAGCTCTTATCCATCTGGGAGATTTTTCCTCCCACCCTTATTTAGAGTCTTAGAGAAAGGCCTCTTTTTCTTTTATCACTGATTCATTCTGTCTGGGTGAAGATGTCCAAAAATAATGGTATTCTGAAGGATCTCTATCCCTCCTCCCAGTTACTGATGATATCTGAATCTTTCATGACTTGGAGATTCTGCTGCAGTCCTGAATTTCCGTAATTTGCTATCTAAAGACACTCTCCTGCAGGAGACCTCAGATCGACACCCTCTCCAAAGAGCAGTTGACATCTGAGTGAGCACCAAGACTTCCATAGCCCTTGTGTGACATCATAGTTGTCACTGCTCAGTTCTATGGGCCCAGTTTGAAGCAAAGCTGGGCAACAACAAAAATATGGCAACAGTTGAAGTAGGGGCTTGGGGACTGGGAGGAGGGAGATTATATATTAAAAATGAATTAAAACTTTTCCCTGCACTCAAAGAGGTTACCATCCCTTGGGAGGGAGAGATAGCATACAGGGAATGAAAATAGTGTGATGGGCAGTTGCTTCCACCAAATCCTCTCATTTAACTCAGTTTGAATCGTCTCTCCAGCCCTGGTCATACAACATCCACTCTGCATCCTTCTCAGGTCTCCTTAGCCTCTGAGGCTTCACACAGGCTGCTCCCTCTGACTAGAAGATGTTGTCTCCCTTCCCATCTGCTGGCCTACTCTCCCTGGTGAAGTATGTGGTGAAGAGAACTGACCTTGTTGGAACAGGTTAGGCTCATGACCTCATCAAAAAGCACTAAGACTCAGGACTTTTATGCAGCCAGAATAGGAGGTTTAGGAGTTGACTTGGGAAAGCCCATGACCTCTGCTTCTTCCAGACTCTGTTTTTGTTTTGGATGCCATTTAGAAAAAGATCCTGGAAATGGGGAGATCTATTATGGAAGAAATTAGGAAAGTTGGGGTGGTGGTGAGGGAAGTGCTGACTTCTCGGTGGAAAATAGAAATTTCAACACGAATACTCTAGGGGCTCGCTTTGTGTGACTCCAAACTATACAGGAGGGAGGACTGGTTGGAAAACAGAGCAAAAGATATTCTGAGCCTGTTGACAAATGCTCCACTGGCTTCACTCTGTCTCCTCAGAATTTTCTCATCAAGCCATCCCTCACCTTGTACTGAAGCCTCTAGAGAATTCTTGGGGTTTCCTGGATTCTGGGCCTTTGTCATCCCTTAACTATCCAATCATATTCCCAACTTGACTCAGGCATCACTTCCTAGTTGAGATCTCCCCTGACTCTTCTGGTAAACTTGTCCGCTTCTTGCTCTGTACGCCTTTGTATTCAAGATGCCCTTTACCACCACATAAAACACAATTCCATTTACTTGCCACAGATGGTTTTAGAAAGGTCTACACATTCTTCCTCTCTCTGTGTCCATGCCTTCTGTGAGACTCTGGAGCGCCTTTCATCAGCAACAGGAGTCTTTCTGCACCCTCAGTTGAGGCTGACCTTAGGGTTGCTTTGGCCATTAGGATAGTAGTAAACCAGACACAAGGAGAGAGTTGAAAAGACTTTGCATTGAGACTTGCCCTTTTGTTGCTCTTAAAGCCTGAGAACCCATGGGAACAGACCCAGGCCAGCCTGCTGGATGATGGGAGACCATTGGAGAGAGGATCCAGCAGTTTCACTGAGTTGATTTTAGACGAAATGGCTCCTAGCTCACCTGGAAGCGAACTGTAGACGCATGAGGAATCCCTGCTGGGAGTCACTGTGCCTGGCCCAGATAGGAAGATCCCCAAGTTGACAACTGGAATAACTATGCGCTTAGTAAATGGTTTTGCTTTTAAGCACTACATTTTGGAGTCATTTGTTACACAGCAATACATAACTGATACAACTGTTACCTTGGATCTTTCTCTGATCAGGCAATGAGGGACCTTCTCTGAGTTATTTTGTCATCAAGAGTACATGGCATAGGGTCTGACATGTAGTCAGTATACAGTAGATCTTCGTTGACTTAATGGATAAATGAATAATATGAATCATAAGTGTGAATCTGCACAAAATAATATGTGAAAAAAAGCATGATATTTCTTTAAATAAACCGAATTCCAGCTCAGAGCTGACGGCTTACAGAATTGGGGGGGTGGGGGGGGGTGGATTTTAACCTTACTTATTTTTAGGTTTCCTCCTCACCCAAATATGCAATAATTCCTGGGGTCTAATGAAGGACCAAGGTTTGGAGACAGGCTTCAAAACACCCATTGCCCCAGCCTACGTGGGTGATTTCTCTAGAAGTATTGGCTCTGCTCCTTCCATTCCTAGCTGGAGCAGGAGAACCTTGGCAGGGCTGCGAACACCATGATGGGGTTTGTGTACCTATGTGCCTGCATTATCCTTTGAGGTGCTGCCATCTACCCCAGGGCACTATCAAGAAGCAGGGCCAACCCCTTTCCTATTTCTAGGACTCTGCTATCCGACCCTCACCCCTCCCCTGGGCTTCAGTTCACACAGTGTGATTACTCCAGTGAGCTGAGGCTTTTACAACAGGCTCTTCAGAGTCTCAAAGTTTCAGAGGTTCAACCCTGTGAGTCCAACTACCTCCTTGAAATGAGACAGGCAAGGAAGAAAAATATAGGAAAATTTTATTTTGAATTTAATGTCTCAATAAATTTTCTTGTCATGTGTTTTGAAAGCATCCTGCCTAAAAATTCCCCCTGTTCTCTTACAATTTGCAAGACAGTGAAAAGGGAATGTTTGATTGCATCATAATCTGCAGAGGATGTAAAGCACACGTGGGGTCCATTCCTCCCGATGCTCACACTAGAGCACCCCACCCACTTGGAAATTTCTGCAAGTATTTCGGAGTCCCTCACACGTCCACAATGAACAGCTTTCAAATTCTCCTAAGCAGGAATTATTACTGTCACAGCCTGTGACCCAATAAGCAAGGTTATGTATGGGTCCAGTTGTGCCTTCCCACTAATCTACAGTGCACAATTTCACCTGTCAACCACCACATCAAAGACGTAGTGAAACCCATGTGAAATTGCTCTCCATACATTGTTGCTGTTGTGTTGTTGTTGTTAGGCGGGTCTAATCAGTTGCAGCTCATACTGACCTTATGGACCACAGATGGAAACACTGCCCAGTCCTGCACCATCCTCACAGCTGTCACCATGTTTGAGCCCACTGTTGCAGTCACTGTGTTAATCCTTCTCATTGAGGAACTTCCTCTTTTTTGCTGAGCTTCTACTTTAACAAGCACGATGTCTTTGTCCAGGGACTGGTTCCTCCTGATAACATGTCCAAAGTACGTGAGACGGAGCCTCGCCATCCTCGCTTCTTAAGAGCACTCTGGTGTACTTCTTCCAAAACAGATTTGTTTCCACTTCTGGTAGTCCATGGTATATTCAATATTTTTTGCCAACACCATAATTCGAAGGTGTCAATACTTCTTCGGCCTTCCTTATTCATTGTCCCAGCTTTTGCATGCGTATAAGGCGAATGAAAATACCATGGCTTGGGTCAGGCCCACCTTAGACCTCAGAGTGTCATCTTTGCTTTTGAACACTTTAAAGAACTCTTTTGCAGCCAATCTGCCCAATACAATAAGACGTTTGATTTTTTTTGACAGCTGCTTTCCTGGGTGTTGATTGTGGATCCAAGTAAAATGAAATCCTCTACAACTTCAGTCTTTTCTCTGTTTATCGTGATGCTCCTTATTGGTTCAGTTTTGATGATTTTTGTTTTCTCTATGTTGAGTTGCAATCCATACTGTAGCCTTGTTCGCTTTCAGCAGGTAAGCTTGTGTCATCTGCATATTTCAGATTGTTAACAAGTCTTCCTCCAATCCTGATGCCCCATTCTTCTTCATATAGTCCAGCATACAGATTGAATGAGTATGGTGAAAGGATAGAATCCAGATACACACTTTCCTGACTTTAAACCAAGCAATATCCCTTTGAATGCCTCTTGGGCTATGTAGAGCTTCCTCATGAGCACAATTAAGTGTTCTGGAATACCCATTCTTAGCAATGTTATCCATAATTTGTTATGATCCACATAGTCAAATGCCTTTGCATAGTCACTAATACACAGGTCTTCCTGATATTCTCTACTTTCGACCAAGATCTACCTGACATCAACAATGATATCCCTAGTTTCACATCCTCTTCTGAATCTGGCTTCAATTTCTGGCAGTTCCCTGTTGATGTACTGCTGCAAATGTTTTTGAATGACTTTCAGCAAAATATCACTTGCATGTGATATTAATGATATTGTTTGATAATTTTTGCATTCTTTTGGGTCCCTTTCTTTGGAATGGGCACAAATATGGAACTCTTCCAGTTGGTTGGTCAGGACGCTGTCTTCCAAATGTCTTGACATAGACGAGTGAGCACCTACAGCTCTGCATCCGTTTGTTGAAACACCTCAATTGATATTCCATCAATTCCTGGAGCCTTGTTTCTGGCCAGTGCCTTCAGTGCAGCTTGTACTTCTTCCTTCAGTACCATCGGTTCTTGATCATATGCTAACTCCTGAAATGGTTAAATGTTGACCAATTCTTTTTGGTACAGTGATTCTGTGTATTCCTTCCTTCTTCTTTTGAAGCTTCTTCTGTCATTCAATATACTGCTCATAGAATCCTTTGATATTGCAAGTTGAGGCTTGAATTTTTTCTTCATTTCTTTCAGCTTCAGAAATGCTGAGCATGTTCTTCCCTTTTGGTTTTCAAACTCAAAGTCTTTGCACATGTCATTATGATACTTTACTCCATCTTCTCAAGCTGCCCTTTGAAATCTTCTGTTCAGCTCTTTTACTTCATCATTTCTTCCTTTTGCTTTAGCTACTTGCAGTTCAAAAGCAGGTTTCAGAGCCTCTTCTAACATCCATTTTGGCCTTTTATTTCTTCCCTTTCTTTTTAATGATCTTTTGCTTTCTTCATGTATGATGTCCTTGATGTTATTCCCCAACTCCTCTGGTCTTCAGTCATTGGCATTCAATGAGTCAAATCTATTCATGACATAGTTTCTAAATTCAGATGGCATGTACTCAGGATCATTTTTAGGTTCTCATGGCCCTGTTCTAATTTTCTACAGCTTCAACATGAACTTATATATAAGCAACTGAGGGCCTGTTCCATATTCAGCCCCTGGCCTTGTTCTGACTGATGATACTGAGTTTTCCATCCTCTCTTTCCACAAATGTTCTCAATTTAATTCTTGTGTATTCCATTTGACAAAGTCCACGTGTATAGTCTTCATTTATGTCATTGAAAAAAGGTTTTTGCAATGAAGAACTCATTGGTCTTGCAAAATTTTATCATGGGGTCTCCAGCATCATTTCTATCACCAAGGCCATATTTTCAGCTACTGATCCTTCTTCTTTGTTTCCAGCTTTCACATTCCAATCACCAGTAATTAACAATGCACCTTGATTGCATGTTTGATCAATTTCAGACTGCTGATGTTAGTAAAAATCTTCCATTCTTCACCTTTGGCATTCGTGGTTGGTGGGTAAATTTGAATAATAGTCTAATTAAGTGGTCATCCTTGTTGACATATGGATATTACCCTATCACTGACAGCATTGTACTTCAGGATAGATCTTGAAATATTCTTTTTGACCATGAGTTCGATTCCATTACTCTCTAATCTGTCATTCCCAGCATAGTAGACCATGTGATTTTCAGATTCAAAATGGCCAATACCATTCCATTTCAGCTCACTAATGCCGAGGATATCGATCTTTATGTGTTCTATGTCATTGTTTGACAACTTACAATTTTCCTAGATTCATACTTTGTTCATTCCATGTTCTGATTATTAATGGATGTTTGCAGCTGTTTGTTCTCATTTTGAGTCATGCCACATCAGCACATGAAGGTCCAGAAAGCTTTACTCCATCTATGTCATTAAGGTCACTCTACTTTGAAGAGGCAGTTCTTCCTCAGGCAAATTTTGAGTGCCTTCCAAACTGAGGGGCTCATCTTCCAGCACTCTATCAGTGTTCCACTGCTATTCGTAAGGTTTTCAATGTCCAATTTTTTTTTACAAGTAGACCGCCAGGTCCTTCTTCCTAGTCTGTCTTAGCCAGGAAGCTCTGTGGAAACCTGTCCACCATGGGTGTCATGGTTAGGGTTGTGTGTCAACTTGGCTGGGCCATGATTCTCTGTGGTTTGACAGTCATATGATGTTGTGATCACTCCCATGATAAGATTTTTTAAGGGGGAATCACCTCCTTGATGGAATCTGCCGTGAGTAGCCAAATAGTTGAAAGGGAGTTTCCTTGGGCATGTAGCGTACATTGACTATAAGTGGATATTCTGGCAGGGCTTGTGGGAATTTTCTCATTCAGAATCCTGCAGCTGGCCCCTGTTCGTCTGACTCTGGTTCTTGAGAGTTGAGCTAGCAGCTCCTGCAGTCTTGCCTGCCAATCTTGGGATTCCTCAATCTTCACAGCCTGCTCTCCAGCCTGCCGATCTTGGGTTGGCCAGCCCCTGTAGCAACATGAGTCAGGAGAAGCCTGTATTGTAAACTATGGACTTGAGACATTCCACCATCTACAACCACGTTAGCCACTTCCTCAATATAAATCTCTCTCTGCATATGTATTTATATGTTTTACTGATATTGCTTCTACCCAGCCTAAGACAATGGGTAACCCTGTTGATATTTGAGAGATCAATAGAATAGCGTCCAGCATCACAACAATATGCAAGCCGCCTTAGTACCATAAAATGACAGACAAAGGGAGACACCACAGATTAGCAAGTAAATACAATTAAGCCCCCGTATACCTTTTTTTCTTTTTTTTTAAACCTTGCTCCAACAACACAGTTTGTTGTCCTCTGAGGGCTTACATATTGCCGTGATGCTGGACGCTATGGCACCGGTATTCAAATACCAGCAGACTCATCATTGACAGACGGGTTTAAGTGGAGTTTCCAGACTAAGGCTGACTAGGAAGAAGAACCAAGTGGTCTACATCTGAAAAAGAGTTAGCCAGTAAAAACCTTATGAATAGCAGCAGAACATTGTCTGAGATAGTGCCAGAAGATGACCCCTTCAGATTGGAAGGCACTCAAAATATGACTGGGGAAGAGCTATCTCCTCAAAGTGGAGTCAACCTTAATGATGTGGATGGAATCAAGCTTTCAGGACCTTCATTTGTTGATGGGGCACGACTCAAAATGACAAGAAACAGCTGCAAACATCCATTAATAATTGGAACATCGAATGTATGAAGTATGAATCTACAAAGATTGGAAATCATCAGAAATGAAACAGAGTGCATAAAGATCAATATCCCAGGCATTAGCTGAAACGGACTGACATTGGCCATTTTGAATCAGAAACTCATATGGTCTACTATGCCAAGAATGACAAATTGAAGAGGAATGGCATTGCATTCATCATCAAAGGAACATTTCAAGATCTATCCTGAAGTACAAAGCTGTTAAGAAGGAAGACCAGTTAATGTGACTATTACTCGGATTTATGCCCAGTGTTACAGCTAGCCTGTCAATCCATCTCATTTGTTGAGAGTCTTCCTCTTTTTTGCTGACCCCTACTTTACCAAGCATGATATCCTTCTCCAGGAAATGGTTCCAACCACTGATATGTCCAAAGCATGTGAGATGAATTCTCGCCATCCTTGCTTGTAAGGAGCATTCTGGCTGTACTTATTCCAAGACAGATTTGTTCATTCTTCTGGCAGTCCATGGTATACCCTATAATTCTTTCCAACACCATAATTCAGTGGCATCGATTCTTCTTATTCATTGTCCAGCTTTCACATGCATATGAGGTGATTGAGTATACAGGGATCTCTAGACTTTTCGACACACACATATCAGTATGTATGGACTTCACCGTACAACGCACTAGGAATAAAGCCTCAAAAGTTGGGCATTCATAAGGAGCGTCTTTGTTCCTTGGAGGATGCTTACAAGTATATGTCTTTTGGTGAGCATATGTACCCATTTCTAATGGGTATTTATGTAGAAGTAGTATTGCTGGTTCATAGAATATATGTATGTTCGCAGCATTAGTAAATGCGGTCAATTAGATTTTTAAGTGGTTGTACCAATTTCCACTCCCACCAACAGTAGTTGCAATTGCTCCATGTTCTACCCCCTAGTTTCCATTATCCATCTTTTTCATTTTAGCCATTCTGGTATGTATATCACATTATGACATTTTATTCGAATTTCTCTAATAACTAAAGAAGTTTAGTCCCTTTTCATATATTTGTTGGTGATATAGTTATCACCTTTTATAGAGAGTTTAAATATTTGCTTCTTTCTTTTTTTAATTTTTATTGTGCTTTAAGTGGAAGTTTACAAATCAAGTCAGTCTCTCACAGAAAAACTTATCTCTACCTTGCTACATGCTCCCAATTGTTCTCCCCCTAATGTGACAGCCCACTCCCTCCTCCTACTCTAGCTTTTCGTGTCCATTCCACAAGCTTCTAATGCCCTCTACCCTCTCATCTCCCTTCCAGACAGGATATGCCAACATAGTCTCGAGTGTCCACCTGATCCAAGAAGCTCACTCCTCACCAGCATCCCTCTCCAACCCATTGTCCAGTCCAATCCATGTCTGAAAGGTTGGCTTTGGGAATGGCTCCTGCCCTGGGCCAACAGAAGGTCTGGGAGCTGTGATCACCAGGGTCCTTCTACTCTCAGTCAGACCATTAAGTCTGGTCTTTTTATGAGAACTTGGGGTCTGCATCCCACTGTTCTCCTGCTCCCTCAGGGGTTCTCTGCTGTGTTTGTTCCCTGTCAGGGCAGTCATCACTTCTTGCCGGGCACATCTAGTTCGTCTGGTCTCAGGCTGATGTGGTCTCTGGTTAATGTGGCCCTTTCTGTCTCTTGGGCTCGGAATTACCTTAAGTCCTTGGTGTTATTAATTTTCCTTTGATCCAGGAGAGTTGAGACCAATTCATGCATCTTAGATGGCCACTTGCTAAGGTTGAGGACCCCAGATGCCACTCTCCAAAGTGGGATGCAGAATGTATTCTTAATAGATTTTATTATGCCACTTGACTTAGATATGCCCTGAAACTATTGTCCCGAAACCCCACCCCTGCTGCGGTGGACTTCGAAACATTCGGTTTATTCAGGAAACTTCTTTGCTTTTGGTTTAGTCCAGTTGTGCTAACCTCGCCTGTATTGTGTGTTTTCTCTCCCATCAGCTAAAGTACTTTTCTATTATCTAATTAGTGAATACCTCTCTTCTGCCCTCCTTCCCTCCCCCTTCTCCTAACCATCAAAGAATATTTTCTTCTCTGTTTAAACAGTTTCTCCAGCTCTTATAATAGTGGTCTTATACAATATTTCAGTCAGCATAATGCCTTTCAGATTCCTCCGTGTTATGAAATGTGTCACAGTTTCATCACTATTCTTTATCGAAGCGTAGTATTCCATTGTGTGAATATACCATAATTTATTTGTCCATTCATCCATTGATGGGCACCTTGGTTGCTTCCACCTTTTTGCTATTGTAAAGAGTGCTGCAATGAACATGGGTGTGCATATATCTGTTCGTGTAAAGGCTCCTATTTCTCTAGGATATATTCCAAGGAGTGGGATTGCTGGATTGTATGGTAGTTCTATTTTTAGCTTTTTAAGGAAGCGGCAAATCGATTTCCAAAATGGTTGTACCATTTTACAATCCTACTAGCAATGTATAAGTGTTCCAGCCTCGCCAGAACCTCTCCAAAATTTATTATTTTGTGCTTTTTGGATTAATGCCAGCCTTGTTGGAGTGAGATGGAATCTCATTGTAGTTTTGATTTGGATTTCTCTAATGGCTAATGATCTGTTAGCTACCTGAATGTTTTCTTTAGTGAAGTGCCTGTTCATATTTTTCCCATTTTTAAATTGGGCTATTTGTCTTTTTGTAGTTGAGATTTTGTAATATCAAGTAGATTTTAAAGATCAGGCGCTGATCAGAAATTTCATAGCTAAGAACTTTTTCCCAGTCTCTAGATAATCTTTTTACTCTTTTGGTGAAGACTTTGGATGAGCTAGGTGTTTGATTTTTAGGAGCTTCCAGTTATCTAGTTTTTCTTCTGCATTGTTACAAATGTTTTATATACTGTTTATGCCATGTATGAAAGCTCCCAACATTGTCCCGGTTTTTTCTCCCATGATCTTTGTTGTTTTCGATTTTATATTTAGGTCTTTGATGCATTTTGTGTTCGTTTTTGTGCATGGTGTAAGGTATGGGTCTGGTTTCATTTTTTTGCAGATGGATATGTAGTTATGGCAGCATCATTTTTAAAAAATGCTTTCTTTACCCCATTTAACTGTTTTGGGGCCTTTGTCAAATATCAGCTGCTCATATGTGGATGGATTTATACCTGGATTCTCAATTCTGTTCCATTGGTCTATACATCTGTTGTCATACCAGTACCAGGCTGTTTTGACTACTGAGGCAGTATAATATGTTCTAAAATAAGGTAGAGTTAGACCTCCCACTTTGTTCTTCTTTTTCAGTAATGCTTTACTTATCGGGGTCCTTTTTCCTTTCCATATGAAGTTGGTGATTTGTTTCTCCATCTCATTAAAAAATGTCGTTGGAATTTGGATCGGAATTCCTTTAAATCTATAGATGACTTTTGGTAGAACAAATATTTTTACAATGTTAAGTCTTCCTATCCATGAGCGAGGTATGTTTTTCCACTTATGTAGGTCTCTTTTGGTTTCTTGCAGAAGTATTTTGTAGTTTTCTTTGTATAAATCTTTTACATCTAACTTAAGATTTATTCCTAAGTATTTTATCTTCTTGGGGGCTACTGTAAATGGTATTGATTTGATGATTTCCTCTTCAATATTCTTTTTGTTGGTGTAGAGGAATCCAACTGATTTTTGTATGTTTATCTTGTATCCTGATGCTCTGCTGAACTCTTCTATTAGTTTCAGTAGTTTTCTTGAGGATTCCTTAGGGTTTTCTCTGTTTAAGATCGTGTCATATGCAAATCGAGATACTTTTACTCTTTCCTTGCCAATCTGTATGCCCTTTGTTTCTTTTTTTTAATATTTTTTATTGTACTTTCAGTGAAAGTTTACAAATCAAGTCAGTCTCTCACTTATATACACCTTACTACATACTCCCAATTACTCTCCCCCAATGAGACAGCCCCCTCCCTCCCTCCACTCTCTCTTTTTGTGTCGATTTCGCCAGCTTCTAGCCCCCTCCGCCTTCCCATCTCCCCTCCAGACAGGAGATGCCAACATAGCCTCAAGTGTCCACCTGATGCAAGTAGCTCACTCCTCATCAGCATCTCTTTCCAACCCATTGTCTAGTCCAATCCATGTCTGACAAGTTGGCTTCGGGAATGGTTCCTCTCCTGGGCCTACAGAATGTTTGGGGACCATGAACGCCAGGGTCCTTCTAGTCTCAGTCAGACCATTAAGTCTGGTCTTTTTATGAGAGTTTGGGGCCTGCATTCCACTGTCCTCCTGCTCCTTCAGGGGTTCTCTGTTGTGTTCCCTGTCAGGGCAGTCAACGGTTGTGGCTGGGCACCACCTAGTTCTTCTAGTCTCAGGATGATGTAGTCCCTAGTTCATGTAGCCCTTTCTGTCTCTTCAGCTTGTAATTACCTTGTGTCCTTGGTGTTCTTCATTCTCCTTCTATCCAGGTGGTTTGACACTCATTGATACAACTTAGATGTTTGCTTGCTAGCCTTTAAGACCCCAGACGCCACACTTCAAAGTGGGATGAAGAATGTTTTCTTAATAGATTTTATTTTGCCAATTGACTTAGATGTCCCCTGAAACCATGGTCCCCAAACCCCTGCGTGTGCTTCGCTGACCTTCTAAGCATTCAGGTTATCCCGGAAACTTCTTTGCTTTTTGTTTAGTCCAGTTGTACTGACCTCCCCTGTATTGAGTGTTGTCCTTCCCTTCACCTAAAGTAGTTCTTATCTACTACTTAATTAGTAAATACCACTCTCCCACCCTCCCTCCCTCCCCATTCTCATAACTACAAAAGAATGTGTTCTTCTTAGTTTAAACTATTTCTCAAGACCTTATAATAGTGGTCTTATACAATATTTGTCTTTTTGCAACTGACTGATTTCACTCAGCATAATGCCTTCCAGGTTTCTCTGTGTTATGAAATGTTTCACAGATTCATCACTGTTCCTTATCGATGCGGAGTTTTCCATTGTGTGAATATACCATAATTTATTTATCCGTTCATCCGTTGATGGGCACCTTGGTTGCTTCCATCTTTTTGCTATTGTAAACAGTGCTGCAATAAACATGGGTGTGCATATATCTCTTCATGTAAGGGCTCTTATTTCTCTAGGGTATATTCCGAGGAGTGCGATTGCTGGGTCGTACAGTAGTTCTATTTCTAGCTTTTTAAGGAAACGCCAAATTGATTTCCAAAGTTGTGTTACCATTCCACATTCCCACCAGCAGTGTATAAGAGTTCCAATCTCTCCGCAGCCCCTCCAACATTTACTATTTTGTGTTTTTTGGATTAACGCCAGCCTTGTTGGAGTGAGATGGAATCTCATTGTAATTTTAATTTGCATTTCTCTAATGGCTAATGATCGAGAGCATTTCCTCATGAATCGGTTAGCCGCCTGAATGTTTTGTTTAGTGAAGTGTCTGTTCATATCCTTTGCCCAATTTTTAATTGGGTTGTTTGTCTCTTTGTGATTGAGTTTTAGCAGAATAATGTAGATTTTAGAGATCAGGCACTGGTTAGAGATGTCGTCACTGAAAATTTTTTCCCAGTCTGTATGTGGTCTTTTTACTCTTTTGGTGAAGTCTTTAGATGAGCATAGGTATCTGATTATTAGGAGCTCCTGGGTATCTGGTTTCTCTTCGTCTTTTTTAGTAATGTTTTATATTCTGTTTATGCCTTGTATGAGGGCTCCTAATGTTGTCCCTATTTTTTCTTCCATGATCTCTAGCGTTTAAACTTTATGTTTAGGTCTTTGATCCATTTGGAGTTAGTTTTTGTGCATGGTGTGAGGTATGGGTCCTGTTTCATTTTTTTTGCAGATGGATATCCAGTTATGCCAGCACCATTTGTTAAAAAGACTATCTTTTCTCCAATTAAGTGACACTGGGCCTTTGTCAAATATCAGCTGCTCATATATGGATGGATTTATATCTGGATTCTCAATTCTGTTCCGTTGGTCTATGTGTCTGTTGTTGTACCAGTACCGGGCTGTTTTGACTACTGTGGCTGTATAATAGGTTCTAAAATCATGTAGAGTGTGGCCTCCCACTTTGTTCTTCTTTTTCAGTAATGCTGTACTTATCCGGGGCTTCTTTCCCTTTCATATGAAGTTGGTGATTTGTTTCTCCATCTCATTAAGAAATGTCTTTGGAATTTGGATCGGAAGTGCGTTGTATATATAGATGGCTTTTGGTAGGACAGACATTTTTACAATGTTAAGTCTTCCTATCCATGAGCAAGGTATGTTTTTGCACTTATGTAGGTCCCTTTTGGTTTCTTGCAGTAGTACCTTGTAGTTTTCTTTGTATAGGTCTTTTACATCTTTGGTAGGATTTATTCCTAAGTATTTTATCTTCTTGGGGGCTATAGTGAATGGTATTGATTTTCTGATTTCCTCTTTGATGTTCTTTTTCTTGATGTAAAGGAATCCTACTGATTTTTGTGTGTTTATCTTGTAACCTGATACTCTGCTGAACTCTTAGTTTCAGTAGTTTTCTTGAGGATTCCTTAGGGTTTTCTGTGTATAAGATCGTGTAATCTGCAAAAAGAGATATTTTTACTTCTTCCCTGCCAATCCGGATGCCCTTTATTTCTTTATGTAGCCTAATTACTCTGGCTAGGACCTCCAACACAATGTTGAATAATAGCGGTGATAAAGGGCATGCTTGTCCGATTCCTGTTCTCAGAGGAAATGCTTTCAGGCTCTCTCCATTTAGAATGATGTTGCCTATCGGCATTGTATAAATCCCCTTTATTATGTTGAGGAATTTTCCTTCTATTCCTATTTCACTGAGAGTTTTTATCATAAATGGGTGTTGGACTTTGTCAAATGCCTTTTCTGCATCAATTGATAAGATCATGTGGTTTTCATCTTTTGTTTTATTTATATGGTGGATTACATTAATTGTTTTTCTAATATTGAATCAACTTTGCATAAATTTTTTTTTTTTATGCATACCTGGTATAAATTCCACTTGGTCATGGTGGATTACTTTTTGATATGTTGTTGAATTCTACTGGTTAGAATTTTGTTGAGGATTTTTGCATCTATGTTCATGAGGGATATAGGTCTGTAATTTTCTTTTTTGTGAGCTGTCTTTAGCTGGTTTTGTTATCAGGGATATGCTGGCTTCATAGAATGAGTTAGGTAGTGTTCTATTCTTTTCTGTGCTTTGAAATACCTTTAGTATTAGTGGTGTTCACTCTTCTTTGAAAGTTTGATAGAGCTCTGCAGTGAAGCCGTCCGGGCCAGGGCTTTTTTTGTGGGGAGTTTTTGATTACCATTTCTGTCTCTTTTTTTTTTGTTATAGCTCTATTTAGTTGTCCTACTTCTGTTTGTGTTAGTTTAGGTAGGTAGCGTGTTTCTAGGAGTTCATCTATTTCTTCTAGGTTTTGAAATTTGTTATAGTACAGTTTTTCATAGTAATCTAACATGATTCTGTATTTTCAGTTGGGTCTGTTGTGATATGGCACATCTCATTTCTTATTCAGGTTGTTTCCTTTCCTGTATTGCTTTAGTCAGTCTGGCCAATGGTTTATCAATTTTGTTAATTTTTTTCAAAGAACCAACCTTTGGCTTTGTTAATTCTTTCAGTTGTTTTTCTGTTCTCTAGTTCATTTAATTCTGCTTTAGTTTTCATTATTTGTTTTCTTCTGGTGCCTGATGGATTCTTTTGTGGCTCTCTTTCCATTTGATCAAGGTGTAGGGACAGTTCTCTGCTTTTGCCTCTTTCTTCTTTATGTATGTGTGCATTTATGGAAATAAATTGACTTCTGAGCACTGCTTTTGGAATTGTTTTCCGTCACGTTGCATTCTATCAATTTCTTTATTCCCTTCTTAATGTCTTCTATAACCCAGTCTTTTTTGAGCAGGGTATTGTTCAGTTTCCAAGTATTTGATTTCTCTTCCCTGATTTTTCTGTTATTGATTTCTACTTTTATGGCATTATGGTCTGAGACGATGCTTTGTAATATTTTGATGTTTTGGATTCTACAAAGGTTTGTTTTATGACCTAATATGTGATCCATTCTAGGGAATGTTCCATGTGCACTAGAAAAAAGTGTACTTGCGGCTGTTGGGCGGACTATTCTGTATAAGTCTATGAGGTTAAGTTGGTTGATTGTAGCTATTAGATCTTCCGTGTCTCTATTGAGCTTCTTACTGGATGTTCTGTCTTTCACCGAAAGTGGTGTGTTGAAGTCTCCTACTATAATTGTGGGTGTGTCTATCTCACTTTCAATTCTCCTAAAGTTTGTTTTATGTATCTTGCAGACCTGTCATTGGGTGCATAAATATTTAATATGGTTATATCTTCCGGGTAAATTGTCCCTTTATTCATTATGTAGTATCCTTCTTTATCCTTTGTGGTGGGTTTAACTTTAAAGTCTATTTTGTCAGAAATTAATATTGCCACTCTTGCTCTTTTTTGATTGTTCTTTGCTTGATATATTTTCAGTTTGTGCCTCTAAGTCTCAGGTGTGTCTCTTGTAGGCAGCATATAGACAAATTTTGTTTTATCCAGTCTTCGACTCTCTGTCTCTTTATTGGTGCATTTAGTCCATTTACATTCAGCGTAATTATAGATAAGTATGAGTTTTATGAGTTTAGTGCTGTCATTTTGATGACTTTTTTGTGTGTCATTGACAATTTCATTTTTCCTCTCAATTTTTTGTGCTGAGAAGTTTTTCTTTGTAAATTGCGTGTTCCTCTTTTTCATAGTAGTTGAATTTATTTTTTGCTGAGCAATTATGTTTATCTTGGTTTTTATTCTGAAGTATGGAATCGTTAGGCATCTATGTGGTTACCTTAATATTTACCCCTATTTTTCTTAGTAAAAACCTAACTTGTATCATCCTATATCACCTTGGTTTCCTCTCTATATGGAAGATCTATGGCTCCTGTATTTAGTCTCACTTTTTTGATTATGGTAATCTTTTACATAATGACATCAATGATTCCCTGTTTTGAGCATTTTTTTTTAAATCAATCTTATTTTGTTTTTGTGATTTCTCTATCTGAGTTGACATCAGGATATTCTGTGACCTTGTGTTGTGTTGGTATCTGATATTATTGATTTTCTGACCAAAGTATTTCCTTTAGTAACTCATGTAGCTTTGGTTTGGCTTTTGCAAATTCTCTAAACTTGTATTTATCTGTAAATGTCTTAATTTCACCCTCACATTTGAGAGAGAGTTTTGCTGGATATATGATCCTTGGCTGGCAGTTTCTCTCCTTCAGTGCTCTATATATGTCATCCCATTGTCTTCTTGCCTGCATGGTCTCTGCAGAGTAGTCTGAACTTATTGATTCTCCTTTGTAGGTGACATTCTGTTTATCCCTGGCTGCTTTTAAAATTTTCTCTTTGTCTTTGGTTTTGGCAAGTTTGATGATAATATGTCTTGGTGATTTTCTTTTGTGATCTATCTTGTATGGGGTTCGATGAGCATCTTGGATAGATATCCTTTCATCTTTCCTGATGCCAGGGAAGTTTTCTGCCAACAGACCTTCAACTATTCTTTCTGTGTTTTCTGTTATCCCTCCCTGTTCTGGAACTCCAATCACATGGAAGTTATTCTTCCGATAGAGTCCCATATGATTCTTAGGGTTTCTTCATTTTTTTAAATTCTTTTATCTGATTTTTCTTCAACTATAAATTTTTTTTTTTTAATATTGGTGTCAATTGTCTCATCCTCCGTCGTCCCCACTCTGAATTCCAATTCCTCGATTCAGCTCTTCTGACTTCCTATTGAATTGCCTAATTCTGTAATTTTATTGTTAATCTTTTGGGTTTCTGAATGCTGTCTCTTAATGGATTCTTGCAGCTTAATAATTTTTTCACTATGTTCTTGAGTAATCTTTTTTGATTTCTTCAATTGCTTTATCAGTGTGTTCTTTGGCTTTTTCTGTAGATTGCCTTATTTCATTTCTGAGGTCATCTCTGATGTCTTGAAGCATTCTGTATATTAATTTTTTATATCCTACATCTGGCAATTCCAAGAATGTATCTTCATTTGGGAAAGATTTTGATCCTTTGATTTGGGGGTTTGTGGAAGGACTCATGGTCTCCTTCTTTATGTGATTTCATATTGACTGCTGTCTCTGAGCCATCTGTAACATATTCTAATGATTTATTTTATATTTGCCAACTGAGCCTTATCCTCTTGTTTTGTTTTCTTTCAGTACACCCAGATGGGCTACTAGATTGTGCTATCTTGATTGTTGTAACCTTTGAATCACTTATGTCCTATTACCAGATGATTTGAGCTGTTACCAGGTATATGAGCCCATGAGTCCTTTCAGTATTTTTTAATACAATCAGCTTATGTGCCCTGATAGTGAGTCACCTAGTGTGTGGTGTAGACTCTCACCTATTAACTTAGAAGAGTAGTGGTGATGGTTGTATGCACCAGATTCTAATAGCAGAAGGGGGTCACGCTCCGAGGAGGACAGGGTTCTGACAGCCTTCTTCCATGTGCCAGTGAAGTAGGAGTGTCTCTATTCTCTCGCGCTCTCTGGTGGGTGGGCTCTGCAGCTGTACCTTAGGCATGCAATGGTTGTATCTCTGAAGATTTCTTGGCGTCGCTATCCTCAGACCCCTTTAGCAGGTGGCTAGATGGTGTGGGTGGAGCTTCAGCTGTCAGTTCCTTGTTGTGGATCAGTGAGGGCTCTGTTTAGTAGGTAGAGAGGTAGCAGACCTCCAAAAGTTGCCTTTCCACTCCTCAGCTAAAACAATGACAGTCAGATCTCTATGAGAATTGCCTTTGCTTTATAATAGCCATCTGGTTCCCTGTAGGGATGAAAGCCAAAGACTGTGGATCTCTTATGCTTGGCTGCAGCTGGTTCTGTATTATTTTCCCAGTTTAGGGAAGTCAGGAAAGGATTTTTCTCTCAGTCCAGGAGAATAGGTTAGAAAAAGAAGAAAAACAAACAAAACCCCCACAGAACACTTCACTCCCTGACCCAGAAAATTCCAGTGTTGATGAAGCCAGCTGGGGCAGGGAGGGGAGGGATCAGGTAGACAGAAGAGAGTAGTGTGGCAATATAGACAAAGTTACTTATCTTGTTTGGTGAGAACTGTTTTATCTGAGATTCCAGAGTGATGTGTATCCTGTGTGCACTGGCTGGGTCGAGAATGCCCCTGAAGATTAGGGCTGCATTCCATGCTTTCGCTGTCTCAGGAAGCCACGATCAGCTCCTCCGCTCTTAGTCGAAAACACGGCTCCAAGGTATTCTGTCTGGGACAGTGCGCTCCAGGCTCCAAAACCAGTCACTGGTTCCCTGTGTTTCCTTGTTCTCCTGTCAGCAGCTTTGGTGTGCAGCCTGCGTGTGCTGGCTTGGTCCCCACTGAGGTTACTCCAGGGGCTTAGAGCTGTGTCTCATGCTTGCCCTGTCTCAGTAAGCCATGATCAGCCCCACCACTCTGGCACCAGGGAACCGCGAGAACTCAAGGCTATGGCTCGGGACACCGGCTCCAGAAGCAGTTGCTGAACAGCGTGCAGCTTTTCACTCCCCTGTCACTCAGGTCAACTCCTTAGATCTGTGTTTCATTGGCCAGGGTTCGTAGATTGTCATGTATGTAATCAATTCATTTGTTTTTTCGAGTCTTTCTTGCAAGAGACATCAGCAGTAGCTTCTACCTAGTCTGCCTAATTGTTCCCCTCCGCCCTTTGTTTCTTAATCTAGACTAATTGCTCTGGCTAGGACCTCCAGCACAATGTTGAATAAGAGTGGTGATAAAGGGCATCCTTCTCTGGTTCCCAAACTCAAAGGGAATGCTTTCAGGCTCCCTCCAATAAGATGATGTTGGCTACCAATAGCCCTTTATTATGTTGAGGGATTTTCCTTGTATTCCTACTTTGCTGAGAGTTTTTATCACGAATCAATGTTGAACTTTGTTAAATGTCTTTTCTGCATCAATCAATCACTTGATTCTTGTCTTTTGTTTTATTTATATGATGGATTACTTTAATCGTTTTTCTACTGTTGAACCATCCCTGCATAACTGGTATGAATCCCACTTGGTTGTGGTGAATTATTTTTTTTTTCATACGTTGTTGAATTCTATTGTCTAGAGTTTTGTTGAGGATGTTGGCATCTGAGTTCATGAGGGATATAGGTCTGTAATTTTCTTTTTTTGTAGTGTCTTTACCTGGTTTTGGTATCAGGGATATGCTGGCTTCGTAGAATGAGTTTGGGAGTATTCTGTCCTTTTCTATGCTCTGAAATACTTTTAGTAGTTGTGGTGATAGCTCTTCTCTGAAAATTTGGTAGAAGTCTGCAGTGAACCCATCCAGGCCAGGGCTTTTTTTTTTTTGTTGGGAGTTTTGGGTACCTTTTCAAGTTTTTCTTTTGTTATGGGTCTATTTACTTATTCTACCGTTTTTGTTAGTTTAGGTAGGTAGTGAGTTTCTAGGAATTCGTCCATTTCTTCCAGGTTTTCAGATGTGTTAGAGTACAATTTTTCATAGTGATCTGATTCTTTTAATTTCTATTGGGTCTGCTGTAATATCGCCCATCTCATGTCTTATTCAGATTATTCGATTCCTCTCCTGCTTTTCTTTTGTCAGTTTGGCCAGTGGTTTATCAATTTCGTTGATTTTTCAAAGAACCAGCTTTTGGCCTTGTTAATTCTTTCAATTGTTTTTCTGTTTTCTCTTTCATTTAGCTCTGCTCTAATTTTTATTATTTGTTTTCTTCTCTTGCCTGAGGGTTTCTTTTGTTGCTCTTTTTCTGTTTGTTCAAGTTGTAGGGATAATTCTTTGATTTTGCCCCTTTCTTCTTTTGGATGTGTGCATTTATTGATATAAATTGGCCTCTGTGCACTGGTTTCACTGTGTCCCGAAGTTCTTACAGGAAGTATTTTCATTCTCATTGGATGCTATGAATTTCTTTATTCCATCCTTAATGTCTTCTATAATCCAGTCTTTTTTGAGCAGGGTATTGTTCAGTTTCCAAGTGTTTGATTTCTTTTCCCTGCTTTTTCTGTTATTGATTTCCACTTTTATGGTCTTATGGTCAGGGACGATGCTTTGTAATATTTTGATGTTTTGGATTCTGCAAAGGCTTGCTTTATGACCTAATATGTCTTCTATTCTAGAGAATGTTCCATGTGCACTAGAAAAGATAGTATACTTGGCTACTATTGGGTGGAGTGTTCTGTTTGTATCTAGGAGGTCAGGTTGATTGATTGTGACATTTAGATCTTCCACGTCTTTATTGAGCTTCTTTCTGGATGCCCTGTCCTTCACCGAAAGTAGTGTGTTGAAGTCTCCTACTATTATTGTGGAGCTGTCTATCTCAGTTCTCAATGCTGATGGAGTTTTTTTTTTATGTATCTTGCAGCCCTGTCATTGGGTGCATGAATATTTAATATGGTTGTATCTTCTTGGTATATTGTCTGTTTAATCATTACATAGTGTCCTTCCTTATCTTTTGGGATGGATTTCACTTTAAAGTCTATTTTTTCAGAAATTAATATTGCCACTCCTGCTCTTTTTTTATTGTTGTTTGCTTGATATATTTTTTTCCATCCTTCGAGTTTTAGTTTGTTTGTGTCTCTAAGTCTAAAGTGTGTCTCTTTTAGACAGCATACAGATGGATCGTGTTTTTTAATCCATTCTGCCACTGTCTGTCTCTTTATTGGTGCATTTAGTCCATTTACATTCAGAGTAATTATGGATAGGTATCTTTATGAGTTTAGTGCTATCATTTTGAAGTCCCTTTTTGTGTGATGTTGACAGTTTTCTTTCCCACTTAACTTTATATGCTGAGTAGATTATCTTTATATATTGTCCTTTCCTCATGTTCGTTGTTGTTTTTTTTTCTGCTGAATCTTTTTTATTATTATTATTTTATTTTGATGTGTAGGATAGTTTGTCTCCTTTGTGGTTACCTTATTATTTACCCTTATTTTTCTAAATTTAAACCTAACTTTTTTTTTGTATCATTTGTCTTCTTGTCCATATAGAAGATCTATGACTACATTTCTTAAAAAAAAAAAAATTCTTAGTCCCTCTTTATTCTTTTAGTGTTGTCTTCTTTTACATAATAACATTACTGTTTCCCTGTTTTTAGTGGGTTTTTTTTCTTGATTTATTTTTGTGATTTGCATGTCTTGGTTGACTTCTGATTGCTCTGTCCAGTGTCCTAGTCTTGGGTGGATACATGATATTATTGATTTTCTAGACAAAAAACTCCCTTTAGTATTTCTTGTAGTTTTGGTTTGGTTTTTACCAATTCCCTAAACTTCTATTTATCTGGAAATGTCCTAATTTGCCTTCATATTTGATTGACAGTTTTGCTGGATAGATGATTCTTGGCTGGCATTTTTTTTCCTTTAAGTTTTTATTTATCTCATCCCATTGCCTTCTTGCCTGAATAGTTTCAGCCGAGTAGTCCGAGTTTATTCTTATTGGCTCATCTTTGTAAGTGACTTTTCGTTTATCCCTAGCTGCTCTCAAAATTCTCTCTTCATCCTTGTTTTTGGTAAGTTTGATTATAGTACGTCTTGGTGACTTTCTTTTAACTTCTACCTTATGTGGAGTTCTGTGAGCTTCTCGGATAGATATCTTCTCATCTTTCACAATATCAGGGAGTTTTTCTGATAACAAATCTTCAACAATTCTTTTTGTATTTTCTGTTATCCCTCCCTGTTCTGGTACTCCAATCACTCGTAGGTTATTTCTCTTGATAGAGTCACTCATGATTCTTAAGGTTTCTTCATTTTTTTAAATTCTTTTATCTGATTTTTCTTCAAATATATTGGTGCCAAGTGCTTCATCTTCAAGTTCAGAAATTCTGCCTTCCACTTGCTCAATTCTGATCCTCTGACTTTTTATCGATTTGTCTACTTCTGTAATTTTATTGTTAGTCTTCTGAATTTCTGATTTCTCTCTGTCTATGGATTTTTCCTGCTTATTAAATTTTTCATTATGTTACTGCATAATCTTTTTAATTTCTTCAACTGCTTTATCTGTGCATTCCTTGGCTTGTTCTGCATATTCCCTGATTTCCTTCCTGTTGCCTTATTTTGTATCCTGCCTCTGGTAAGTCCAGGAAGCCACTTTCATCTTGAAGATCACTTGATCCTCTGTTTTGAGAGCTTGTTGAGGTGAACATGCTCTCTTTTTTTATGTAACTTGATATTGACTGTTGTCTCTGAGCCATCTATAAGTTATCGTATTAGTTTATTTTATGTTTGCTTTCTGTGTTATACCTTCTTGCTTTGTTTTGTTTTGATATGCTCAAACTGGTTGCTTAAGTGAGCTAGCTTTGGTTATTTTTGCCTTTGGAGCTCTGATGTCCTGTCCCCATAGGGCTAGAGCTGTTATCAAGTAGATCAGCTCAGGAGCCCATTCGTTTTCTTGTATGAATTCACCTCAGATGTCCAGGTAGCTGATCATCAAGTGTGTGGTACAGGCTCTGTCTTACAGTCGTAGAGGGGCTTGGGTGATTGGTGTAGGTACCGGTATCTGGTTGCAGCAGGGTGTCACGCTCTGAATGAGGCAGGGAGCTGAGAATCACCCCCCAAGTGTCTCTGAGGAAAGCATGACCCTGTACTCCAGAGTGTACAGGTAGGTGCGTTCTGCAGACTGACCATTGGCACCCCATATTTTTGGTTGTAAGGGCTGGGAGGTACCAGTTATCCCTGGTCCCCTGTTGCAGGTGGCTTGGTGACCTAAGTGGAGCAAACAGTCCTTAGGCCCGTGATGTGGGTGGGTGAGGACCCTGTTTAATAGGCAAAGCAATGTCAAACATTGAACACCCACCTCTCCGCCACACAGCTGAAACAGTTGTTCTCTGCCAACAAGAGCCTATTCTCCTGATATAGGTCCACACATGTCCATGCAGAGAGGAATGTACTCAAAGTCCATGGACTGTTTATGCCTGGACAGGAGCTGCTTCTGTCCTGAGCTCCCCTGGTTAGTGGAGCTGGCAAATTTTTATTCCCCCATTTGCAAATTTATTTCTTCTCCAAGGCTGGGTGGATGGCTCTAGGCACTCAACAGTGCCTATTTCAGGCCCGGGGAAATCAGCTGCTGAATCCAGCTTGGACGTGGGGGGGGGGTGCAGTAAAATATTGCTAGTACTTAGCTTTTGCAGAGATCACCATTCTTCTCTGGTTCTGGAGGTGTGAGTAGGCTGTGTGGCTGGCTGCTTTTCCCTGTGGAAACTATGGCTGAACACTAGTACCAGGCTGCCGCCCGCCACTCCCAGAAATGGTGCCTGAGGGCTCCATGCGATTCAGTTCCAGTAATTCCTTTCTGCTTCTTAACTGTGTCTTACTCCCCCTGCCCCTCAGTTCGTTTTCTAACCTTGCCTTTGATGTTCAGGACTCCTAGCTTGTCATAAATATACTCATTTCGCTCGTTTTTTGGGGTGTTTGTTGTAAGAGAGCTTGCTGGAAGCGTCTATTCCACCATCTTGGCCCTGCCCTGCTTATTTCTTTCTTGAACTGTCTCCTTTTTTTTTTTTTTGTATCAATTTTCCATTGTTCTTTATATATTATGGAACCAAGCCCTCAGTAGGATGTATGTATTGTAAATAACTTTAACCACTTGCCATTGGGTCGATTCTGACTTATGACGACCTCATGTGTTGCAGAGTAGAATTGCTCTCCATAGTGTTTTTAAGGCTGTGAACTTTCAGAAGCAGATCATCACACCTTTCTTCCAAGGCTATCCTGAGTGAGTTCAAACTGTCAATCTTTTTGTTAGTAGTTACTTAACCATTTGCTCCACCCAAGGACTTCTACTCTGGGGTCACACTTTCCTTTTCTTATTGATGTATTTTGATGAATTCGTTGTTGTTAGTTGTTGTTGAGTTGGCTTTGACTCATGGTGATGCCAAGTACAACAGAACAAAACGTTACCTGGTCCTGAGTTATCTTCATGATCTTTGGTATACTCTAGTCCATTATTGTGGACACTGTGTATTTTGAGTGCTTTCCTACCTAGGGGCTTGTCCTAGGCAGGGTTCTCCAGAGAAACAAAACCAGTTAAGTGTATAAATATATATGTAGACAGATTTATATCAAGGAAATGGCTCATGCAGTTGTAGAGGCTAGAAAGTCCTAAGTCTGTCGGTCCAGCTGGAGATTTCTTCTGACTCACATAGCTGCAGCGGCTGGCAAACCCAGAATCAGCAGGCCAGACAGCAGACCTCTGTCTCACAGGATGTGGAGGCTGACATATCCCAAGATATGCAAGTAAGCTGCTAGCTTAAATCTCAAGAACTGGAGTTTAGATGAACAGGAGCCAGCTGCAGGATCCAGAGCGAGCAAAAGCCCATTGAGACTGCCAGAAATTCCACCTATATTGGATACAGGCCACACCCATAAGGGAATTCCCTTTCATCTGACTGGTTGCTAATAACAGATCTCATCATGGAAGTGATTATAGTATATCACATCTCATTATGGAGGTGATTACATCACTACATTGCTACCAAACTACATCTCAACTGCCAAAGCACTGAGAATCATAACTCAGGTAAGTTGATATACAACCTTAACTATCACAGGGCTCATCTTCCAATACTACATCAGACAATATTTTGCTGTGATCCATAGGGTTTTCATTGACTAATGTTCTGAAATAGGTTGCCAGTCCTTACTTCTTAGTATGTTTTCCTCAAAAAGCTTCTCTGAAACCTGTCCACCATGGGTAAGGAAGCAGGTATTTGGAATATCAGTGGCATAGAAGGTGAATAGAAGTCCTAACTTTTAGTAGTCTAATAGCCCTTCATAAGAATCATGACTCACACTTTGTTTAGCTTTCAAGTTTACATTCCTGTACACACACAATCCTCCTTTTAATAATCTCACACCCACCCAGTGCTTCCTAAAGAAACTCTACCTTCGATAAGAGGGTTTTACTCCATAGTTCTTTAGGGTATTCTGTAAAACACCATGGCTTGAGTCAGGCGCACATTAGTTTTCAAGGTGACATCTGTGCTTTTGAACACTTTAAAGAGGTCTCTTGCAGCAGATTTGCCCAATGCAATGTGTCGTTTGATTTCTTGACTGCTGCTTCAGTGGGTGTTTATTGTGGATCCAAGCAAAATGGAGCCCTTAATGACGTCAACATTTTCTCACTTTATCATGATGTTGCTTATTGGTCCAGTTGTTAGGATTTTTGTTTTCTTTATGTTGAGATGTAATCCGTACTGAAGGCTGTAGTCCTTGATCTTCATCAGTAAGTGCTTTAAGGCCTCTTCACTTTCAGCAAGGAAGGTTGTGTCATATGCAAATCTCAGGTTATTAATGAGTCTTCCTCTAATCCTGATGCCTTATTCTTCTTCATACAGTCCAGCTTCTTGGATTATTTGCTCAGCATACAGGTTGAATAGGTATGGTGAATGGATACAATGGTGATGCACACCTTTCTTGAGTTTAAACCATCCAGTATTCCTTGCTCTGTTTAGATGACTTTCTCTTGTTCTATGTACAGGTTCCTTATGAGCACAATTAACTGTTCTGGAATTCTCATTCTTCCCAATGTTCTTCATAATTTGTTATGAGCTGGAGTAGGTCTCAGAAATAATGTGCTGTTTCTTCTGCTTGGTCCTGCATGGCTGCCTACTTCCCTAGCTGGTAGCAGCTAAGGCCTGTCTCAGAAACACTCTCTTAACGTGACCCACTTAACGTGAGTCTTCACACTGCTCCATCTTCTTTCCCATGTGTGTCTCCTGCCCTCCTCAGTGGCTGGGAAAATGATAGTAGTCCGCTGATGAGATTTATTCTTTTATTATACTTTATTTTATCATTTGTTTTTATAACACAGTACCATTAAAATCCAGGATAAGAAAAACGTTTGTATGATGAAAGTGGATAATCTCAAACTGTGCCCACAACAGAGGCCTCCCACTCCTCTGGCTTACTGTATTTTCTCCTTGTTTATTTGCTCTTCCCTCTTTCCTGATGGATGCATGGGACTACTGAGCTTCAGGACTCCTCAATTCTGCTTTTCATACCAGTGTTACTGTAATCTTGGGTTCATGGGCTGCCTTGCCACAGATTTACTCATTCTGTTTCTGTTAATTATTTTATTACTTAAAATTCTCTCATGAATTTTTCCTGCTTATAGAAGAAGTACATTCTATTTCTTGAAAACTTGGAAGCAATGGGAACATATGCAATAAATAACAAGAAAACATACCTAAGACATAGAATAAATTATTAACATTCTGGTATGTCTGTTACCTTGCTTATATTGGCATGTATGTGAATTAGAGACCCTGGTTGATGCAAATGGTTAATATGTTGAGGTGCTGACAGAAAGTTGGAGTTCAAGACCACCCAAAGGTGCTATGAAAGAGAGGTCTGGCAGTCTACTTCTGAAAACTCAGCCACTGAAAACCCTATGGAGTACAGTTCTACTCTGGCACACTTGGTAATCATCATGAATCAGAATTGACTCAATGGCAACTGGTTTTATGTGTGTATTAGAATACACATTTATGTATATTAACAAAGATTATATCCTGATATTTTCATTCAGTATTAGCCCTTTCCCATGATAAAGTTTTTTTTTAATGAGGCCATTAAATTACTTTATAATATTCTGTGTGCATGTAGTGTATGTTTTTAGCAATTTGACTATAGTTGCAATAATAAATGTGCGTGTTTCTAGTAATCTTCAAGCTATACTTACATCTTTTTAACATACATCTCTGCCTTTAAATCTTTTTGTTTAACTATTGTTTAACACTCTTTACACCTAAGAGATGATATCAGAAGCAGCCCTGATCAATTTTTCTCCCTCTTACTCAGGAAGCCCCTTAATGTATTCTAAGATATCAACTATGATTTCATGCACTTATCCTTTGTTTATTTTTCATTCAGTAAATATATTCCATGGGCCAGAAATAGTCTATGTTATGCAGATACAGTGGTGAAAGGTACGCACTGTCCCTGTCATTGTGGAGGGGACAACCCAGTGCAGGTGGGAGGAGCACTGGGGAAATGTAACAGAGACAAAGGACAGATAACCCTCCAGGAACCGCACTGGACTTCAGAGAGCTTTGTTGGCTGCTCTTCACCTGGCAGGCTTCTAGATACCAGAGTACCCTCGGGTTCAGTACTTACCCCTTTCTCCCTATTGACACCCTCTCTCTAGGATGCCTCAGTGAGTTCACCGCTGTCTATTTGTAGCTAAGGACGTGAGGTTTATACTTCCATCCATTGAAACTCCTCCTGGTCCAGACTTATATATTCAAATGTCAGCCTAACAATCCGTATTGACCACTTTATGCATTATACTGATATGTTCCTCATATGGCCATCATGAAAAGCAAATATGAAAGAAAAAGCACGAAAGTGCCTGGTACCAGTGTAGGTGCTCAATGACCATTAGCTGTTGGTAGTATCCTTGACATCTCCATGTGGGGTGAAGTTTTATTACCTGACATCACCATGTGGATGTCTAACAGCTACACCACGTTATCTAGGCTATAAAACAATTCCTGGTTCCAACCACCATTCCATTCTTATCAATGAATTTCTCAAGGCTTCGGTGATGGGAGTGGTGTTTTTCCACACAATGGACATGCTTAGGAATGGTTGGCCAGGGCCTACACAATAAATTGCTCCAGCATTCCTTTGGGTGACCATTGAGACAAGTTTCAGCCAACGAATGTGGCAAAGAATTAGAACCACTCTCAGCTGTTCATGCGAGTACTCTCAATCCAGAATATCTGGTAAATCAACTGTTAGGGATTGAATTGTGTCCCTCCAAAATGTATGTGGAAATCCTAACCCCTGTACCTGTAAATCTGACCTTGTTCGGAAATAGGGGGCCTCCTTTTATTATGTGAATGAGGTCATACCAATGTAGGGTGGGTCCTAAGCCTAACTCTTCTTAGTTATAAAAGGAGCAGAATACACACAGACACAAACAGGCGAAAAGGAAGACAGACAAAGAAGACAGATGCATCCACAAGGCCAGGAACACAAATGATTGCTGGCATCTACTAGAAGCTGAGGTAGACAAGGAAGGACCTCCCACTAAAGACATGCCCTGAATTTGAACTACTACCTACTGAACTATGAAAAAATAAATTTCTGTTCTTTAAAGCCATCCAGTTGTTATTTTTTATTATGGAGGGACTAGGTAACTAACACACATACCCGTACTTATAAGTTCACCCCAGTGCAGAACAATTTTCTTCCCTCCTTGGTCTAGCCCACCTGAACCTCCTCTTTCCCTATCAGTGTCCTTTGCTTTCACCTAAGAGTTATGACAGAGTCCGCTTGATGCTGATGCATTGAAATTTCAATTTATTTTCTATTTATGATTACTATTAATTCCAATATTTTCTACAGTTTTCAGTGGAGACAGTCTTATAATCTATAAATAGCAGTTATACTTTTTCTCTTTTTGTACTAGCTTACACTTCCACTGTTAAATGTTTAATAAAAATAATGATAGAAGCATCCTTATTTTATTGTTTATTAATTTTAAAGAGAATGTCCCACACGTCACCATGAACTATCATGCTAGTTGTGGTTTTCCACGTTTGGGGACTCCTTTTCTATTCCATGTTTGCTCCTAGTCCTTATCTCTCCGTGTGATTGGATTTTATCAACCTGCTTTGCCCCCATCTCTTGAGGTGAACATATGTCTTCTCTTCTTTCACCTATGCATGTGGTGAATGAAATTATTAAATCTTTAATGTTCACTCAAATTTGTATGCCTACAATAAACCGCCTTGATCATGGCATGTTACATGGTTTATACTTTGCTGGCATCTTATGTAGGGTTTTGCATCTCAGTTACTGAGTGTGCTTGTCCTCTAACTCTTCTTCTACCATCCTTCTCTAATTTGTTATCTTTTTTAAACTAGCCTTAAGGATCAAGTTAGGGGAGTATCTCATGGTTTTCTAATCTCTGTTGACTATGTAAAAGATTAAAATTACTTTTTCTTGCATGTTTGCTGGAACCTGACTGGAAACGATCTAGGTCTACCATTTTCTTTGTAGGGAGATCTTGAACTACTGACCCATTTTATTTAGTTGTTAAAGGCATCTTCTGGTACTAATTTACTTAGAAAAAATTCTGATGCATGTTATAGGTTGCTCAAATCTCATCTTTAAGTATTGATTATCAGGGCTTGTAGCCTCATGCAAGCCAGTTCATCAATCCCAGATTTCCCCAAAGTCAGGCTCTGCAACTATTGCCAGTACCAATTGCCTCATCTAAGACTTATTTGCAAAGAAATATACAACAGTAGGCTCTCTAAACAGTTGTGTATCCGCAGCCTTCTTGAGTCCAAATGTGAGGATACAGTCTTCTAATACTTTTTTCGTAATTGTTCTTTTCTTAAATTTTTTCCTTTTTTCACTGCCAACCCCCCCCCCCAGCCCCAATCTAGTAGTTTTAAAGTTGTGCGTTTCAGGTTCAAGTCTGTAATCCAGCTGGGATTCTGTGTGTGCTGCATGTGTTCATCAAAAGAACAAGCTTCTAGAAGCAGAAAGCAGGCAGTGCGACTGTTGAGCGGTTGGTGGCGTGGCAGGGAGGGGAGCTGCTGCTCATAGAGGGAACCCGAGGGAGGCAGGAGATGCCGGGCTGCCCACTGCAAGCCCACAGGCTCCAAAGAGGAGGAACCTGCGTGCGCCATGAGCCTTTTGAGACAGGCCCAAGCCCACCCAGCCAGGTGCTAACCTTGAACCTGCCAGGCTTGCGGGTTCCACCAGGACTAGGGGAAGCCTAAGGCCATGGAGGGCAAGGCCTAGGGTCTGGACCTGGGAACTGGTTCTGCCACGTGTGATCGCAGCGCTTATGCTGGGAAGGAGGGCAGGAAGCGTATCACAAAGTGCGTCCGGACGATGACCCCGTAGGGTGGGAGTTGTGGTCACCCACGGACTCTGGGTCCGCATAAGGAGGCCCCCAGGGTGCAATTCCAGGAGCAGAAGGCAAAGCCACAGAGGCCACAGTGCACCTCCCCGATGTTCCCCAGGGGCATTGACCCAAATTTGGGGAGCAGTCCTTCCTCTGGGCTAGGGACTTTGTTTCCTCCACTGTCATCACTGACTGTAAGCAGACTCTTGTCTACGCAGACTAATGAGGAATTATCAAAATGAGCTCCAAACTCCGGATTTGTTTAGGATCATAAATTAACACAAAGAAATACGCCTTTAGCAATAAGTGCCTGCTTTAAGCCCAAGTTGCCTTAAAACAAGGAATTTCATTCAGCTCCTCTGCTAATCTAGTGACTAGGAACAGGATCTCACAGGAACTCAAAGGTGTGGGGCACTAGAAATACTCCTAGGTCTGTCTGCTCAGGGCTGATTGCCTGGTTCCCAGTTTTATTATAAACCTTAGATACAGACCAGAAGAGAAGTTTGGGGCTTGACACCGACATCTTAACACCATTTCCTGTTTCTTGAGGAAGGAAGAGGTAAAATCAGTTAGCGTTTACTGTGTCCTTCTCCATCCCCGGAAATCCTCATGAAGACCTTCTCAGGTAAGGACTGACAGGGAGTAGATTGGTTTACTGTTCGACTTTGTCCTTGAGTCACTTTGTTTATGTCCTGCATGTAAACTATTGTGCACTGGTGGGAGCATTCTAATTCTTGTACAGAATGACTAGAACCCGTGCAGAATGACTATATTGTGCCTCCCTCAGGCACCCCTGTCTGCACAGCACCCCCCACCCCCAGCTGCCCAACTGCCTCTCTCCTGGCATTCTGCTCCTAGAAGCATGTTCTTTTGATGCAGAGATGCAGCACACACAGAATCCCAGCTGGATTACAGACTTGAACCCGAACACCTTATGCAGAATGACTATGAACCCCTAAGCTTAGTACTAAAGCAGGTACTTACCCTTCAGAGAAGGCCCAGGGGTGGGGGGTGTTGATACATACATTCCCCTGTGCTCCTGCTGCTCTAGACATGCCTGAAATGCCTCTCTGGAGAAGGCCTTTGGAGCAGGCTCATGGCCCACATAGGAATTCAGGCCTATTTTGTTGTTGTTGTTGTTGTTAGAACACCTCATTTAGCTTTGAAAACATTATTATCCATTTTATTCACCGTATTGAGTACAAACATCTCAGATATTTTCAAAATTAACCCCATTCTCTAATACTAATTTGCCACCAAGAGCGTATTCCAAAGTGTTTCCAATAGGCTAGAAAATCTTTCCAAAGAGGAGACTCCTGCGCCGTGTTGTACAGTGACAGCAGGGATGGCATAATATGTTTACCCAGATACCTATCACTTTTTTTTTTATTATTGCGCTTTACTTGAAACTTTACAGAACAAGTTAGTTTCTCGTTCAACCATTTATACACAATTGTTTTGTGACATTGGTTGCAGTCCTCATGATGTGTGAGCACTCTCCTATGCTCCAGTTCCCCATTTCCATCCGCCATGATTCCTGTTCCATCCTGCCCTCTTTTCAGTGCTTTTGGGTCGGTTTTGCACTTTTGGTCTCATGCACATGATTGAACTAAGTATCACTTTCTTCACTTGTGTTATTGTTTGTTTTATAGACCTGTCTAATCTTTGGCTGAAGGGCGAACTTCAGAAGGTACTTTCCACTTTGTTGCTTTCCATAATTCCTGAAATTCCAAGTCTACCACCTGAAGAACTTCCTTTAATGTTTCATTTACAACAAGTCTGGTGGCGATGAATTCCCTTAACTTTCCTTCACCTGAGAATGTTAGTATTGTTCCTTTACACATGAAGGAAATAACAGGATATAGAAAGCTGGGTTAATGTTTCCTTTCTTTCAGTGTTGAAAAAATGTTGTTTTCACAGCCTTTTGGCCTCCATAGCTTCTGATGATGAATACAGAGTCATTGCAATTGTTTTTCCTGTGTGAAATGAGTTGTTTTCTCTCTAGCTTCTTTGAAGATATTTTCTTGGTCCTTGTTATTCCACAACCGACAGTGAGGCATTTGGGCATAAAATTATTTGAGTTTAACTTATTGCAGTTTGCATAGCTTGTTGAATCTGTAAGTTTATGTCTTTCAACAAATTGGGAAAGCGTTGAGCCAGTATTTCTTCAAATACTTTTTCCTACACCACATATTTTTTTTACACCTTATGAAATTCCAATAAATAAATGTTAGATATTTTTGGATATTTTTTGAGGCTCTGTTCATTTTTTTTTAATCTTTGTTCTCTGTTTTCAGATTGGATATTTTCTATTGAACTGTTTTCAACTCATTGATTCTTTTGTCTGTCAACTGCATTCTGCTGTTGAGAAGATCAAGTGAATTTTTTATCTCTATTATTGTGTGTTTCCTGTCTAAAATTTTCATTTCATTGGTTTCTATTTATTTCTCTATTTATCTCAAGTGTGCCTGTTACTTCTTGAGAGTGGTTAAAATAGCTTTTTAAAGTTTTTGTCTATGATTCCAAGACTGTGTGCCTTACTTAAATCTTACAGAAAATGTTGATGTTGTTTATTTTAGCAATCACATGACCCAGTTATGTTTAGGTTGCAGGTTCTTTCCCACCTTCTGTATGCTGTGGCTCAGATGTCAGTTCAGATTTTGAAGACTTTGCAGTGATATTTGGATGTAATCTATGGGAGCGTCACTCAGTCTGGGACCTTGTTGGTGTTCTAACCCATAATGCAGTTCTCAAAGGATTGATCTACTTCTTAGGGTCAGAGCAAAGCATATGCAACTGTGGGAGTGGGGAGGGGTATGAAAAACAACTTTATGGTATCCCTCTCTTGAGCCGCCTGGTCTCTGTCTCTCTGAGGCTCTCTGCTGTCTGAGAAGCTACCTTCCTGGTCCACTGGCAAGAATGTTGGGGCTTTAATCTCTTCATTCTGCCATGCGATTAAGTGACTGGGTCTGCCTATGAGGCCAAATAATGGTAGGATAGAGAAAACGTAACGGAAATTCCTCTACATTATTTGGAACTTATACACTCTGGTCAGAGAGAAGGCACACTGTTTCTGATGATACTTCGAAACAGGTATGGAGAAAAAGGCCGATGGCTTTTTTAACAGGTCGATGGCTGCATACTAGGTGTTATGGATTGAATTCTGTCTTCCAAAAATGTATATCAACTTGACTAGGCCATGCTTCCCAGTATTGTGCGATTATCCACCATTTTGTCAGCTGATGTGATTTTCCAGTGTATTGTAAATCTTACCTCTATGATGTTCATGAGCGAGGATTTGAAGCAGTTATGTTAAGGAGGCAGGGCTTAATCTACAAGAGTAAGTTGTGTTTTAAGCCAATCTCTTTTGAGATATAAAAGAGAGAAAAGAGCAGAGAGACAGGGGGAACCTCAGTACCACCAAGAAAGAAGTGTCAGGAGCAGTGCAACCTTTGGACCTAGGATCCCTGTGCTGAGAAGCTTCTTGTCCAGGGGAAGATTGGTGACAAAGCCCTTCTGCTAGGACTGACAGAGAGAAAAAGCCCTCACCTGGAGTTGGCACCCTGAATTTGGACTTATAGCCTCTTAGACTGTGAGGGAATAATTTTCTTTGTTAAAGTCATCCGTTTGTGATATTTCTGTTATAGCAGCACTAGATATCTAAGACATTAGGTTCAAGAAGATGTAGATTTCCTAGCTCTTTCACTTCCAGGGACACTATCACTAAGTAGGCAATGCCATAAATCCATGCAACAGACTATTCTGATTACTGCTTTGACTCTGCTGTCCATTATGGTAACCACACCCACCTTGTGTTTGTTGATTGAGTGCGGCCACTTGGATGCTACCACCATGGGGTCCAGTCAACTGCATTATAGTTAGGTGTCTTAATTCAGTTAGGGCAGTTCTCACTGTGGACTCTTACTTACATAAAATAGCAACCACAGAAGTCTTCAATAATGCTGGGGCTCCCTTCCCAAATTTGTACCTCACCGCTACGGTAAAAAGAGAGTCCTCTGGGCACTCCATGTGCGGGTCCGTGGGTTCAGCCTAAGAAATCCATTTTGACATGCCAATTTCCCTCATTCTTTGGATACCTTCTCCAACAGTATACAATGGCAGATCTGCCATTTCCACTTGATTTATTGTAGGCCACCACTTAATCCTTGCTTCAGAGAACCAACCTAATAAACCATTAGATCCTTTTCTAACCTCTCAAGCTGAAACACTGAATGAAGAATCTATGCTTCTGGGCTTATATCAATAAACTCATACTAATCTACCTTTATGTTGCTTGCACCATTATCCCACACCCATAATAGCCATTCCCACACCAATTCACCTGGTTTCTGTATGTATATATTGGAAAAATCAAGCAGTTCTTTTGGAGTTTAGCATACCTTCTCCTGGGTCACACTTCATAGTTCACCTTTTGGGGCTTGTTGGGACTGAAGTCTAGGTATAGGTCTGGAAGCAAAAATGGGCAGTGGCAGTGGGATGTTCAGCCGTGTCTTATAAGGCATCTGCCTAAGGTGATGCCCCAGGCAATGCCCCAGACACCACCCCAGGAGATAACTCAAACAAGACACTTCAGGCACAGCTGGGGCAATCTCATCAGATGGAAGTGGAAAGGATAATTGTTTTACTGGGAAGGGTGGCTTAGCAGACAAAGATAGAGAATTTCTTCAGATGGGAGTAAGAGGTCTGGTTCTGTTAGGAAGAGCGATTCAATAGAAATTGGAGGTTCATTGTCCCCCGCTTCCTGACTATCTGCCCATATGTCCTCATCTGAAGTTTCAGGATCCCATTTCTTCCCAATCAGTGCCCTCACTTTAACTTCAGACACCATTTGAGGCTGGATATTCAACTGGCTCTTTAATTCAGTCACTCTTATGATAAGAATCTGAGTTTATTTTTGGCAGCATTAGCCTTGTTACTATAAGAAATATGGTTTTCTTTCTGGGCACAAGCTGCAGCTTTCAGATCTTGTATGTGGTGTTTGAGCTTTGAGCCCATTTCTTTCTTTCACCAGTGTGGCTAGCAAAAGCAAAACCAACCAAGCAGCTTCCTTATTATTCTCATTCTGACAAAATTATAGAAAAGTATCAAATATGTGATCAGCTAGAGCCTTGTCTCTCACAAATATTTGATCCAGTGTAGTGGTATTTTGTGTATTTCTATTGCCACCTCACGCCATGGATTAGCAATAGCCTGTTTACTACTGGAGACTGTCAACAGTGCCTTTAAGACTAGCCAGACTTGAGATCAATTCAGAAAACTCATCCTTAAGATTTGGTTCCTCTAGAACCACTGTAGGTACCAAATGTCTTAGCCTGGGATCTCTAGAGGAGCAAAACTAGTGAAGAGGATATATATATATATGTGTGTGTGTGTGTGTGTGTGTGTGTTTATATATGTGTGTGTGTTTATATACATATGTACATGTATATATATATATATATGGAAACCCTGGTTGTGTAGTGGTTAATAGCTACAGCTGCTAACGAAAAGGTCAGCAGTTTGAATCCACCAGGCAGTTCTTGAAAACTCTGTGGGATAGTTCTCCTCTGTCCTGTGGGTCACTATGAGTCGGAGCCGACTTGACAGCAATGGGTATACACACACACACGCACACATACATATACATAAATATATGCATATATACATACACATGTTAGTTGTTGTTGCTGTTAGATGCCTCACAATCATTGCTATGTTTGAGCCCATTCTTGCAGCCATTGTGTCAGTTCATGTTGTTGAGCGCCTTCCTCTTTTTTTCTGACCCTCAGCTTTACCAAGCACGATGAGCCTCTCCTGGGACTGGTCCCTCCTGAAAATATGTCCAAGGTACGTGAGATGAAGTCTCGCTATCCTTGCTTCTAAGGTGAATTCTTGGTGTACTTCTTCCAAGATGGATTTGTTTATTTTTCTGGCAGTCCATGGTATATTCAGTATTCTTTGCCAACACTGTATTTTAAATGAATCAGTTCTTCTTTGGTTTTCCTTATTCATTCTCCAACTTTCTCAAGCAAGTGAGGTCATAGAAAATATCATGGCTTTGCTCAGTCACACCTTAGTCCTCAAAGTGACATCTTTCCTTCTCAACACTTTAAGAAGATCTTTTGCAACAGATTTGCCCAATGCAATACATTGTTTGAATTCTTGACAGCTGCTTCTGTGGGCATTGATTGTGGATTCAAGTTAAATGAAATGCTTGATGAGTTCAGTATTTTCTCTATTTATCATGGTGTTGCTTATCGGTCCAGTTGTGAGAATTTTTGTTTTCTTTATGTTGAGGTGTAATCCGTACTGAAGGCTTTAGTGGTTGTTCTTCATCAGCAACTGCTTCAAGTCCTCTTTACTTTCAGCAAGCAAGGTCGTATCAACTGCATATCATAGGTTGTTAGTGAATCTTTCTCCAAAACTCATGCCATGTTCTTCTTCTTACAGACCAGCTTCTCAGATTATTTGCTCAGCATACAGATTGAGAAGTATGGTGAAAGGATACCACCATGACACACAACTTCCTGATTTTAAACCACACAGCATCCCCTTGTCCCACTCAAATGACTGCCTCTTGGTCTATGTACATATTCCGCATGAATACAGTTAAGTGTTCTGGAATTCTCATTCTTTGCTAAGCTATCCATAATATTCATGAGCCACACAGTTGAGTGTGCTTGCATAGTAAACAAAAATAGGTAAACATCTTACTGATATTCTCTACTTTCAGCCAAGATTCATCAGACATCAGAAATGATATCCCACGTTCCATGTCTTCCTCCGAATCCAGCTTGAATTTCTGGTAGTTCCCTGTCTATGTGCTGCCGCAACTGTTTTTAAATTGTATTCAGCAAAATTTTTCTTGTGTGTGATGTTAATGACATTGCTCAATAATTTCCGCATTGTGTTGGACCACCTCTCTTTGGAATGGGCACACGTATAGACCTCTTCCAGTCAATTGGTCAGGTAGCTGTCTTCCGAATATATTGGAATAGACAAATGAGCGCCTCCAGCACTGCGTCTGTGTGTTGAAACATCTCATTTGGTACTCCATCAATTCCTGGAGCCATGTTTTTTGCCAATGCCTTCAGTGCAGCTTGGAGTTGTTCCTTCAGTACCAGCAGCTCTTGATCCTATGCTACCTCCTGAAATGGTTGAACGTCGACCAATTCTTTTTGGTATGGTCTGTGTATTCATTTTATCTTCTTTTGATGTTTCCTGTGTTGTTCGATTTTTGCCCATAGAATCCTTCAGTATTGCGACTAGAGGCTTGAATATTTCCTCCAGTGCTTTCAGATTGAGAAATGCCAGGTGTTTTCTTCCCTTTTGGTTTTCTAACTCCAGATCTTTGCACATTACATTATCATACTTTACTTTGTCTTCTCCAGCTGCCCTTTCAAGTCTTCTATTCAGCTCTTTTACTTCATTATTCCTTCCATTCTCTTTAGCTACTGTACGTTCAAGAGCAAGATTCAGAGTCTCTTGTGACATCCTCTTTGGTCTTTTCTTTCTTTCCTGTCTTTCTAATGACTTTTTGTTTTTTCCATATATGATGTCCTTGCTATCATCCCACAACTAATCTGGTCTTCTATCATTAGCGTGCAGTGCATCAAATCTATTCTTGAGATGGTCTCTAAATTTAGGTTTGATATACTCAAGGGCATACTTTGACTCATGGACTTGTTTTCATTTTCTTCAGCTTCAACTTGAATGTGAATATGAGCAACTGATCAGCTGTTCTGCAGTCAGCCCCTGGCCAGATTCTGACTCATGATATTGACCTTCTCCATCATCTCTTTCCACAAATTTGATTCCTGTCTATTCCACCTGGAATGGTTCATGAGTATAGTCACTGTTTATGTTCCTGATGAAAGGTATGTGCAATGAATAAGTCATTGGTCTTGCCAAATTCTATCATGTGAGCTTCAGTGTCATTTCTGTCATCAATACCTTATTTTCCAACTGCTGATTTGTCTGCTTTGTTTTCAACTTTGCATTCCAATTATGTAATTATCAGTACATCTTGATTGATTAATACATCATGTTTGATCAATTTCAAACTGCAGAACTTGGTAAAAACCTTCAACTTCTTCATCTTTCACATTCATGGCTGGTGCGTAAATTTGAATAATAGTCTTATTAACTAGTCTTCCTGGTAGGCCTGTGGATATTATCCTATCGCTGGTAGTGTTGTACTTCAGGATAGATCTTGAAATGTTCTTTTTATCAATGAATATGATGCCATTCTCTTCAACATCTCAATCCTGACATAGTAGAACGTATCATTGTCTGGGTCAAAATTTCCAAAACCAAGCTATTTCAGCTCGCTGATGCCTAGGATATTGACCCTTATGCATTCCGTTTCATTTTTGAAGACTTCCAATTTCCCTAGATTCATAATTCCTTCATTCCACATTCTGATTATTAAAGGATATTTGCATCAGTTTCTTCTCATTATGAGTTGTGCCCATCAGGAAACGTCATTAAACTGGGATCTACTTTGAGGAGATAGCTCTTCCCCACTCATATTTTGAGTGCCTTCCAACCTAAGGGGTTATCCTCTGGCATTCAATCAGACAGTGTTCCACTACTATTCATAAGGTTTCACTGGCCAATTTTTTTTGAAATAGATCACTAGGTCCTCTTTCCTAGCCTGTCTAAATCCAGAGCTGCGCTCAAACCTGTCTACCATAGGTGAACCTGATGGTATTTGAAATACCGGTGGCGTAGCTTCCAACACCGCAGCAACATGAAAGCCACCACAGTACAACAAACTGACAGAAAAGTGGTGGGAGTTAAAAATCAGAAGAACCAAAAAGATAGTGCTCCTTCCACGTCTGCTGATTTAGAGGAACCATGAGAAATTGTCAAGTGAAGAATGATTCGGAGAAAAGCATAGGTAGTGTGACCTAATTTCCATAAAAACGAACAAACGAACATATTTACATGTGTCCCTGCAAAAAAGAAGCTTGTAAAAGGGTACATATGTATCTTTGCACATTGGACACTTTGGGGGAGCAGGTACAATATACTTATGTGGGGATGGCTCTTATTATAACTTGTATATACAAATCTCTATTGTTAAATGTGTTATAAGAATGTAAAACCTTTTAAAGTTTAATAACATCATACATGTGTGTGTGTATTTAAAACATTTTTTTTTGACTATTGTTTTATATATGTCTTTTAGTTATCTAGTGTGGCTATAGCAGAGATACCACAAGTGGATGGCTTTAACAAACAGAAACTTATTCTCTCACAGTTTAAGAAGCAAGAAGTTTGAAGTCAGGGCACCAGCTCTAGGAGAAAGCTTTCTCTCTTTGTGGCTCTGGGAGAAGGTCCTTATCATCTATCTTCCCCTAGTCTAGGAACTTCTCAGCACGTGGACACTGGGTCAAAAGGACATGCTCCACTCCAGGCACTTCGTCCTTGGTGGTATGAGGTCCCTCTCATTTCTGCTCATTTTTCTCTTTGTATCTCAAAAGAGACTGACTCAAGACTCACCCTAATCCTGTAGATTGTGTCCTCCCTCATTAACATAACTGCCTCTAATCCTGCCTCATTAACATCACAGAGGTTAGAATTTACAACACATAAGTAATCACATCAGATCAGAAAATGGAAGACAACCACACAATACTGGGAATCATGGCCTGGCCAGGTTGACACACATTTTGGGGGACACTATTCAATCCATAACAATAGAGAAAACACTGTCTTCAATGCCAGATTCAGAAACTTTTATCAATCTATGAAGGGCAAACACAGAAACTGAACAAAATTCAGACCAGCGAATTATTGCTTGCTCTTGGAACTAATGACTTCTTCTGGTCTCTATACCTGGTAATGGCCAAAAAGAATTCTGTGAGGATTAATTCAGTCATTGCTCAAACATCTACTGCATGTGCATGTCTATAGTTAAGGAAGAATGCTGGACACCTTGTGTGATTCATTAAGTAACACAGGGATCATTGGACTACTATTCTCTTTCTCTGGTATGCCACTATCTCCTTCTCCCCTTGTTGCTCTCCTGAAAAACCCACACTTGTATATTCCAGGCTTTTATCCAGGATTGAATTTGCAGGAAGGTAAAGATATAAGTTTAAAAGATAAAGAAGATTTTGGCCACATTGTCTTTAGACAGTTGAACTTCCCAGCCAGCCTCTGTGCAGGATGGGAATTCACAATCCCTCCTACTCAGTACCTCTGAGCAGGACAAGATTTCTGTTTCATTATCAGGAGACTGTGGAATTCACCCCTCTTCAGAAAACTTACTTTCCTTTGCCTCAAACTGTCCCTCTCAATCTGTCATGGTCACTCTGAGAAATTCGCACGGGCAGCCTGTATGGAAGTGCCCATCCTAGAGGCCCTGCGTTCCCTTCTTTGCTCCATAGGGCTTCCTCTGACACTTGAGGTCTCATCTCCCAGGGAGTACACACCTCTGGCACTACCAGAGATTCCCAGGCCCTGGGATACTGTGGATGGGACTTGGAACTCAATCTGTTTCTTCCCATCCTCACTTTTGGTTATCTGTGTTCTGTCTTCACCAGATTTAGTAGGCCTTGTCTTCTCTTTGCTCGTTTCATCTCAGTCAGGCTTTTCTATTCCACTTCCTTGATCTCAGGACAGATCAGGTTAGACCACAGAAAAGAGAAAGACCAAGTAAACATCACTGATCTGGGAAGGGATTTGATTCTCACTGGTTTAGGGTTTTATGCCCACTGCTCACCGGCAGGCAGGTTCCCCCCAGAGTCTGGCTTCTGTCTGGTACCTTGTACTACAAAGAACTCAGTGACGAGCCCACCTTGACAATCACACCTCCCTTAGAGCTATCTTTGCAGAGGCTCTTTCTCAGACTTCCATGTCCCACTGAAATCCCATTTCTCTTTCTTTTACAAACATTGTGCTCATTCTCAGGGCCCTGAGACCTCATCTGCAGATGAGTCTTGTCCTCTTCTCTTCTTGGCGGGGGGAGCTTTTGAGTGGACCTCATGTCTTTGGACAGCTATCCTGGGGCTTCTTCCATCCTGGTGCTCTAGGGCTGGATCTCTCCATGTACTAGAAGGGGCGTGAAAGGGGCACAAGGCTAAAAGGATGGATCTTCCAGGTGAGGTGGGTTTAAGAAGCCTGAATGAAGTTCTTCCCTGAAGGGTGCATATTTTGCAGTCCAGACATCCTGCTTCTCTCAGTCTGAGAGTCCTAACACGTCTTCAGGTGCTTTCTCCTTTGATCTTGAGGCCATGCCTGCACCCTCTGCAGCCAGGTCTCCCACATGAGTAGCAGCACCAGTAGGTGTGGTAGCCTCTTCAGCCCCTGTCTCCTCCTTCAGATGCTCCTGGAGGTGCCTGGCTCTTCTTGCCAGGACTCCAGGATGCTGACCAGGGACTCAGTGTTGGCTAGACTGAGAGCAGACCTGATGGCACTCACTTTCTTCAAAAACTCGGCTTCAACACCAGGGTCCTGTTGCCGACAGGGGTGTGAGATATTTTGGTCTGGTCTGCCAGACCATGGCTAACCCATTGATCTTACACACTTGGGTAAAATACTCATATTTGACCTATTGCTTCTCTGGAGTAATTTGTTGAGTAAGAATTCTGCCTAGTAGAAGCTGATGAAAAAGACCTCGCTGATACTTGGGGAATCTTCCTGGGCTTGGAGCTTGGGCTTTTTGTTCTCATATTCTACCCTGAGTGACACTTTCCTCTTGGGTTGAGACTTGCAATAATGGAGAGTTAATTTACATGAGCCCTCTGGGCTCTGGTTTCTCAACTGTGACCTAAGTCTCTGGTCTCAGGGGTCCCTGGAGGCCTGTCCATCACCACCATCCTCCACCTCCACAGTCCCCATGGTTTCTTTCTTCTTCCCCAGGCACAGACCATACTTTAGGGAATTTACTCTGGGCAATAAAGTCTCCACCAGAAAATTTCAGTGGTGGTACTATCTTATAGCAAAAGTCTATAGTTTTTCAAAAAATTATAATACATTGATTAAAAAAAAAAAAAACTCCAGTATTCTTTTAGTAGATTCCAATTCATAGCAACTCTGTAGGACAGAGTAGAACTCCCCACAGGGTTTCCAAGGAGCGGCTGGTGGATTCCAACTGCCAACCTTTTAGTTAGCAGCCAAAGGTTTTTTCAAGGATAGTTTGTAATATAAACAGAGGGTCGCCACATTAACAAAATTTTTTTTTTTTTTTTGTATTTGTTGGATGGAAGTGAATTTGCTCTAGGTGGAACATGGAAATTACCTCATTCTCCACACCTTCATGATAATACTTGGTTTCTCTAAAAGCTGTTTTCTATGAAAGTTATTTTTTTTAGTAAATTTAGAGTGTAAACATTGAAACAGGAGAATCGGTCTCCTCTTTGTAACTTGTTTTCATCCTTCTTTTAAGGGAAGGATTTTCATAGAAGGAATTATACTTAAAGAGACAACGTAATTTGTAGTTTTCTGTATAATTTAAAACTTCTCCTCGTACCCTTAACTAGCCTACACCAGGAGATTAAAATTGCCTTTCTCTGAACAGAAGCCCATTACCATGTCCTTCAGAGTGAGGCAGAAACAGAGGTCCATATTTGAGAGTCTGATGGCACAAACCTTAGTAGCCAAATCACAACCATGCCTCCTGTGGGGGGGGCGGGGCTTGTATATGTCAGCATAAGGGTCAGTATTTTTCTGAGTATGAGGGAAGGATTGGCGATTTAAAGAAGAAAGAGAAGGAGTTTGGGAGGAGAGTGTAAGCCTCAGTGACAGACAGAAGATGGGGTAGGGGATCTCTCAAAGGGTGTTAGAGGTCAGTCAGAAAACCAGGAAGCAGCAGGAAGCCGGGCCAGTGGAGGGCAGCACTGGGTGGAGGAGGACAGCAGAGGTAATAGTAGTGGGGAGGGCAACAAAACTGGCCTGAAAAGAGTGATATATGACTGATCCTAGATGAAGCTCAGGTTAAGAAAAGTAGGAAAATAAAAAATTCTATCCTGTAGCCATCTTTGCGGTTAGGGGTTGTTAGGCTCTTGAGAGAGGTGGGCAGGAGACACACAGGAGGGGAAGGGGAGTTCTTGGATCTAGGGAGGAGTATACAGCCCTTCTTCTGCCCTCAATGATGTGGGTTCTGGGCTCTTCAACCTACCACTCCCAGAACCTCCTGAGAAATTTCCTTAGTTCTTCACATGGTATATTAATTCCATCTCATTAGAAAATATAATAATTAAGTATGCTTTTTCTTACGCACCCTTTCCACCATCCTATACTCTCTGCCCCAGTTGTCCACTGGCTTCCTTCCCTTCCATCATGTTCAGATCCAGAACAATAGAGTGCCTTGTCTGCACCTATTCTGGAAAGCTCTCAAACTTACAATTGAATTCTTTCATTTCATCCGTCATTTATTCCTACATTTCTTATTCACAAAATAAACTTTGGTTAATTATCTACTAAATGACAGAAAGTGTTTTCTCAGGAGAATCTTCCTTATGACCTTATCCATTCATCTCAAATCCTTCATCTTGTCTTACCATGGCTCTCTTTTCAGGTGGAAGTCAGACCTTTTGTTCTGTAGCACTCAGCAATCTGGGACAATTTTTCCTCACCTTTATCCAGAGTCTTAGAGAAGGGCCTTTTCCTCGTGTGTCACTGTTTCATCCTGCTTGGGTGAAGATGTCCAAACATAATGGTCTTCTGAAGGACCTTTATCCCTTCTCCCAGCATGACCTTTGATAACCTGGGGACTCTGGCTTGCTCCTGAATTTCCTTGATTCAGTAGCTACGGTTTCTCTCCCACAAGACCTGAGGTCAACACCCTTTTCAAAAAGCAGCTGAGAGGGGGCCAAGATGGCGGACTAGGTGGACGCTCCCGCGGATCCCTCTTGCAACAAAGACTCGGAAAAACAAGGGAATCGATCACATACATAACAATCTATGAACTCTGAACAACAAGCACAGACTTAGAGACGGAGGACGAACAAATACGGGCAGACAGCGACTGTTTTCAGAACTAGGAGCCAGCGCACCAGGCAGGTGACCTTCGGAGCTCGATCTGGGGCAGAGCCCAGGGGGGCAGACGGCACAGAAAGGGGGCCCACCCCTTCCCCCCCGAACCCATCCCGGGAGGAAGCCTAGCAGGTTGGCGCGGGCGGCGTAGGGGCGCAGCCGGAGGGAGAAACACCCGGGAGGCAGTGACTGATCTGAGAGGGGGGAGAACAGCGTCCCAGCTGGGGTGCCCTGCTGTCCGCCGGGAGTTAGGCGAGAAGCCGACGGGGCGCGCGCGGGGGGGGGGTCAGCTGTGTTTCCCTGGAGTGACCCCAGGGCGGGGCCCACGCGTTCGTGCGTTAGGACGCGCACCCAGTCCGCGCGTGTGGCACGGCACACCAGAGGGAGAAATCCCCGGAGGTGTCTGGTCTCAAAACAGGGAAAGCAGCATCCCAGACGGGGAGCCATTCCGCTGCGATCTGGGCACGCGCGCGCGCGCGCGGGCGGGGCATGAGCGCGGGGTCCATTTTTATTACCCTGAATTGACCCAGAGGGCGGGAACACCTGGTCGTGCGAGTGACGCCCTCCCAGTTTGCGCGAGAGGTGCGGCACACTGGAAGGAGAAGTCCCCGGGAGGAACTGATTGGTCCCAAAGCGCAGAAAGTAGCATCCCAGACAAAGTGCCGCCCTGCTGGGGCTTGGGCGCGCGCACGAGCGGGCCGTGAGCGCGGAGTCCATTTTTATTGCCCTGAATTGACCCAGGGGGCGGGCCCACCTGGCCGTGCGGAGGAACTGATTGGTCCCGAAGCGCAGAAACTAGCGTCCCAGACGGGGTTCCGTCCTGCTGGGGCTTGGGCGCGCGCACGAGCGGGGCGTGAGCACGGAGTCCATTTTTATTGCCCTGAATTGACCCAGGGGGCGGGCCCACCTGGCCGTGCAGGTGACGCAACCCAGTTCGCGCGAGAGGTGTGGCGCTCCGGAAGGAGAAGTCCCGGGGAGGAAGTGACTGGTTCCCGAACAGGGAAAGCAGCGTCTCAACCCGGAAGTCATCCCGCTGGGATTTGGGCGCGCGCACAGGCGGGGCGTGACCGCGGGATCTAATTATAATCGCCTGAATAGACCCTGGGGGCGGGCCCACCCGTTCGTGCGGGAAACGCCCACCCAGTGCCCACGAGCGGTGCCGCGCACCGGAGGAAGTCCCCAGGAGGAAGGGACTGGTTTTCGAGCAAGGAAAGCAGTGTCCTAGCCAGGGACCCGTCCAGCCCGGATTTTGGCAAACGGGGGCGGAGCGTGAACGTGGTGTTCAGCTCTATATTCTGTGGTGCTACACTCCTAGCTCTCAGATCCCTCCCCCACCCTTCCCAGGCGACCCCATTAACATCCGAATACCCGGAGCCAGAGAGAGAATTCAGATAGGGATCTGACTGCATTTTTTTTTAGCTGACTACTGGGAAAATCTAGTTTCCCAGTGATGGCTCGGAGACAGCAGTCCATATCAAACCACATAAAGAAACAGACCATGACAGCTTCTCCAACCCCCCAAACAAAAGAATCAAAATCTTTCCCAAATGAAGATACAATCCTGGAATTATCAGATACAGAATATAAAAAACTAATTTACAAAATGCTTAAAGATATCACGAATGAAATTAGGATAACTGCAGAAAAAGCCAAGGAACACACTGATAAAACTGTTGAAGAACTCAAAAAGATTATTCAAGAACATAGTGGAAAAATTAACAAGTTGCAAGAATCCATAGAGAGACAGCATGTAGAAATCCAAAAGATTAACAATAAAATTACAGAATTTGACAACGCAATAGAAAGTCAGAGGAGCAGACTCGAGCAATTAGAATGTAGACTGGGACTTCTGGAGGACCAGGGAAACAACACCAACATAGCTGGAAAAAAATCAGATAAAAGAATTAAAAAAAATGAAGAAACCCTAAGAATCATGTGGGACTCTATCAAGAAGGATAACTTGCGAGTGATTGGAGTCCCAGAACAGGGAGGGGGGACAGAAAACACAGAGAAAATAGTTGAAGAACTCCTGACACAAAACTTCCCTGACATCATGAAAGAAGAAAGGATATCTATCCAAGATGCTCATCGAACCCCATTTAAGATTGATCCAAAAAGAAAAACACCAAGACATATCATCATCAAACTTGCCAAAACCAAAGACAAACAGAAAATTTTAAAAGCAGCCAGGGAGAAAAGAAAGGTTTCCTTCAAGGGAGAATCAATAAGAATAAGTTCAGACTACTCAGCAGAAACTATGCAGGCAAGAAGGGAATGGGACGACATATACAGAGCACTAAACGAGAAAAACTGCCAGCCAAGGATCATATATCCAGCAAAACTCTCTCTGAAATATGAAGGAGAAATTAAGATATTTACAGATAAACACAAGTTTAGAGAATTTGCAAAAACTAAACCAAGACTGCAAGAAATGCTAAAGGAGATTGTTTGGCCTGATGACCAATAATATCAGGTACCAGCACAATACAAGGTCACAAAACAGAACGTCCTGATATCAACGCAACTCAAACAGAGAAAGCACAAAAACAAACAAATTAAGACTAATTCTAAAAAATAAATAAATAAACAAAATAATACACACAACAGGAAATCATGGAAATCAATAGCTAAACGATCAAAATAATCAAAAAGAGGGACTAAATATAGGAGGCATTGAACTGCCAGATGGAGAGTGATACAAGGCGAAATAGAAGGATACAAGTTAGGGTTTTACTTAGAAAAATAGGGGTAAATAAAAAGGTAACCACAAAAAGGAATATCAATTCCATAACTCAAGAAAAAAGCCAAGAAAAACGTAACGACTCAATAAACACAAAGTTAAACATTATGAAAATGAGGATCTCACAAGCTACTAAGAAAAACGTCTCAGCACAAAAAAGCATGTGGAAAAATGAAATGGCCAACAACACACATAAAAAGGCATCAAAATGACAGCACTAAAAACTTACTTATCTATAATTACGCTGAATGTAAATGGACTAAATGCACCAATAAAGAGACAGAGAGTCACGGACTGGATAAAAAAACACGATCCATCTATATGCTGCCTACAAGAGACACACCTTAGACTTAGAGACACAAACAAACTAAAACTCAAAGGATGGAAAAAAGTATATCAAGCAAACAATAAGCAAAAAAGAAGAGGAGTAGCAATATTAATTTCTGACAAAATAGACTTTAGACTTAAATCCGCCACAAAGGATAAAGAAGGACACTATATAATGATAAAAGGGACAATTGATCAGGAAGACATAACCATATTAAATATTTACGCACCTAATGACAGGGCTGCAAGATACATAAATCAAATTTTAACAGAATTGAAAAGTGAGATAGACACCTCCACATATATAGTAGGAGACTTCAACACACCACTTTCGGAGAAGGACAGGACATCCAGTAAGAAGCTCAACAGAGACACGGAAGACCTACTTACAACAATCAACCAACTTGACCTCATTGACTTATACAGAACTCTCCACCCAACTGCTGCAAAATATACTTTTTTTTCTAGCGCACATGGAACATTCTCTAGAATAGACCACATATTAGGGCATAAAACAAATCTTTGCAGAATCCAAAACATCGAAATATTACAAAGCATCTTCTCAGACCACAAGGCAATGAAGCTAGAAATCAATAACAGAAAAACTAGGGAAAAGAAATCAAATACTTGGAAAATGAACAATACCCTCCTGAAAAAAGACTGGGTTATAGAAGACATCAAGGAGGGAATAAGGAAATTCTTAGAAAGCAACGAGAATGAAAATACTTCCTATCAAAACCTCTGGGACACAGCAAAAGCAGTGCTCAGAGGCCAATTTATATCGATAAATGCACACATACAAAAAGAAGAAAGAGCCAAAATCAGAGAACTGTCCCGACAACTTGAGCAAATAGAAAGTGAGCAACAAAAGAATCCATCAGGCACCCGAAGAAAACAAATAATAAAAATTAGAGCTGAACTAAATGAATTAGAGAACAGAAAAACAATTGAAAGAATTAACAAAGCCAAAAGCTGGTTCTTTGAAAAAATTAACAAAATTGATAAACCATTGGCTAGACTGACTAAAGAAAAACAGGAAAGGAAACAAATAACCCGAATAAGAAACGAGAAGGACCACATCACAACAGAACCAAATGAAATCAAAAGAATCATATCAGATTACTACATAAAATTGTACTCTAACAAATTTGAAAACCTAGAAGAAATGGATAAATTCTTGGAACAACACTACTTACCTAAACTAACACATACAGAAGTAGAACAACTAAATAGACCCATTACAAAAAAAGAGATTGAAATGGTAATCAAAAAACTCCCAACAAAAAAAAGTCCTGGCCCAGATGGCTTCACTGCAGAGTTCTACCAAACCTTCAGAGAAGACTTAACACCATTACTATTGAAGGTATTTCAAAGTATAGAAAAAGACGGAATACTACCCAACTCATTCTATGAAGCCACCATCTCCCTGATACCAAAACCAGGTAAAGACATTACAAAAAAAGAAAATTTTAGACCTATATCCCTCATGAACATAGATGCAAAAATCCTTAATAAAATTCTAGCCAATAGAATCCAACAACACATGAAAAAAATAATTCACCCTGATCAAGTGGGATTTATACCAGGTATGCAAGGCTGGTTTAATATCAGAAAAACCATTAATGTAATCCATCACATAAATAAAACAAAAGACAAAAACCACATGATCTTATCAATTGATGCAGAAAAGGCATTTGACAAAGTCCAACACCCATTTATGATAAAAACTCTCACCAAAATAGGAATTGAAGGAAAATTCCTCAACATAATAAAGGGCATATATGCAAAGCCAACGGCCAATATCACTCTAAATGGAGAGAACCTGAAAGCATTTCCCTTGAGAACGGGAACCAGACAAGGATGCCCTTTATCACCGCTCTTATTCAACATCGTACTTGAAGTCCTAGCCAGGGCAATTAGGCTAGACAAAGAAATAAAGGGTATTCAGATTGGTAAGGAGGAAGTAAAGCTATCACTATTTGCAGATGACATGATC